>NC_051162.1:148649118-148749836 GCF_013339745.2 Dermacentor silvarum
TGAAACTTAATTGCTGAAGCCACCTGGCTTCCCAGAGCCCACATGGTTGTCACGGCAACAAAGCATCTGTAGTGATGATGAAATACTCGTGTAGATAGTTCGAAATCAATCAAAAGTTCAAAACAGGAGACACGCACCGGGCGCTGAGACTGTTTGCGCTCCAGTTTTCTATGTACTAACATTGCGTAGTTTTCAAATTGGCTGCAAAATAGCACAAATCTCATCTCTGTACGGCGTTCCGCTCAGCCAAAGTACGCTGTGATGGCGCCGAAGTCTTGTTCTGCGGTCCAGTTTACTTTATCGGTAAACAAAGTCTACGTTCTAAAGGAAGTAAATACTCAATAGGGCTGAATTTTCAGGCGTTGGTTTCACATAATGTAAGCTTTCTTTATTGCTTATAGTCATCTGCATTTCATTAGGGTTATGGCCCTAATGAAATGCAGATGACTATAAGCAATAAGTTATATTAAGGGGAAGCTTAGGCTCAAGAGCTGTATAACTAAATACATGAGAACGGAGAAATCGTTTAGCTGGGCATCCACTACACCCAATTTGATGAGATTTTGGTGCATTAAAAAAAATAGCTAGTCTACCGACTGTGTTGGAAGTAATATTCTTTATTTTTATTTTATTTTTTAAAGCCATCATTTCTATATTACAAAGATGTTTTGATAATGGCAAAATTTTTAAGCATCAAGTTTACAATTCCAACTCTGGAATGACAAAGGATAGCACAATTCCGTAAAGTGTACTATACTGAGACATCTAAAGCGGACAAACACTTCACTTCATGTTCTTTTTTTTTTTAAGTCCCGGGATGCTTGGATCATTAATTTTTGACTTGGTCAGCGGTGCGGCAACCGCTACGCTAAAACCACTCACAGTTTTCGCATATACAAAAACGCCAATCAAAATCTAAACGCGTTCCGTGCATCGCCCAGAAGCGCTTCCTTCCTGGCAACGCACTGTCAACCGTAGCCAACGTCTGACCGTGGCAACTTCAGCGCTCAACTTCCACTTCCTTCTCAAGCTCTCTCGTGTTATCGTTGCACAGTGCTCATTCGTTATGCCTGCAATGTTTGCGTGAGCCAACGCGTTTAGAGCCAGGAAGCGTATAGCCTATGCCACGTTCCGGGTCCAAGAGCTGCTCGAAAAAGAAAAAGACGAAGCAAATTCGACCTAGCATGGGCAGCGAGAAAACTTCCACGCACGTACTATATACGGTCGCCCTTGAGCGCACGCGCAGACTTCACGAACGTTTCCTTTATATATAGCCGGTCCGCACCGCTAACGCTCGCGGGTCGTCTGCTACTATCGTCTGCTTCGGTTGGCGTAGGCTCCCTGAAAAACTTAGCACCACCGGCCAGCCAACTACGTTAAAGAAAAAAATAAGGAAGAAAAAAGGCTCTGCGTACAAAGAAAGGGAGCAATTGCATTTCACTGAGTATGCGATCACGACAGAAATGGTCGTATCTTTCGTGTGTTTTACGTGAAAGGAAAATCACGCTGTGAAAAAAAAAGAAAAAAGTGTATGTATAAGCGAGCAACAGACGATATCTTCGAAACAGACGACAACGCCGGCGAGTCGTCTGCAAGTTGTTTCACCCGCGGGCACGTCCGGGGAGGGTGCAGATGATGCAAAATCTTACCGGACCGCGCGACTAAAACACGCTTCACGCATGCGCGAGAATCGCGTTTCAATTTGCAGCCGACTTCGTGAGCGTGATCGAAGTCAAAATGGCAGCGAATGCAGTGGGGAGAGGCGAGCACATTTTGCCAGACGGCACACGTTCATGAAGCAGACGAAAACGGGCGGAAGCGGCGTGAGTTTGTATTGCTGCACTCTTGTATGCTGCCTTGAAACGTAGCTTCTTTTCAATGATCATTATTCGAGCTCCTCCTCTGAACTAACAAAAAGAAAGAGAAAATGCGCCGTGCGTGTGTGTATTACAAAAAAAAAAAAAAAAAAGGAAGCAAGATGGTGCTTCATGCTTCAGTTTTGAAGCACACCACCGATGTCTCGATATTTCTCGTGTCGTGCGTAACGATTCTCAAACTCTGGCAGTGCAGTTGCCTCGACGGATTATGGAAACGCCTCTCGCTTCAGAAAGTTTTATTTAGCGTGTTTATTGTTCGTTTAACCGCAACTCTGACATCGGTTTTTATACACTCCGTCGCCAGGACTCCCCCAAGTTTGTGCGGGGCTGTAAGCGTCCTTTAATGGCCGCCACCATCTGTTGCCGCCTTCACGGTCGGGGCCGTCCGCCGAATCAAGCGTGGACTTTGCGTTGCCTGGAGTTCCTTACACTTTTCGTCGCAACTTTTGGATCCTCAAACATCTGGCGTACGTCGTCGTGGTAAGCGCGCACTTTTACTGACAGCCTTCGAACCATTTTGAGATCGAGGCTTACTGACTGTAAGACGAATGACCGAAGTGGATAGCGGCTGCATAGAAAAAAAAAATGAATCGCTTGTTTACAGCGATGTCTATCCTTCGATATCTATTCGATACTTGTGCTATGGTCTTCGTAGCACAATACGTTGCGCTGGCTTTAGGTGTCATTCGGTTTAGGTAGCGAATGAAAAACTTGAAGGGACATGTCTGAAGATGAACAGTCAATCAGTTAACTCTCGCGAAGTATTATATCGAAATCTTGTTTCCATTTGTTTGGCGGAAAACAAAAAGCTTGGTAATTTCCCGATAATATGTAGACCACGCCCTCTGTGATGTCACGGCGACATGGTGCGGGGACTCCGCTGTCATGTCCAGCCACCCTATTCTTCGTCTTCACGCCAAGTCTAAGTGATATACGACAAAGAGGTGACGTAGTTTAAAATTCAGCGAATGATTGAATCCGTATGCATCTGCTGCTTTTCCCCGTTGCGCACTCTATGGAGACCTTGATGCCGTTATAACTGCATACGCAGGAGGGTATTGCACAACGTTATTAAACCCTGACCCGTGTTTGAACAAGGAACGTGCTTTGCATAAACAAAAGGGGGCGCACGTTTTCAGCGAACTTCACGAAGTGTCGCCACGCGCTAGCGATTTTAGTTCGCTTGTACACAGTGCTTAGCTGTTACAGCTTTCTCACCTCCTCCCCCCCCCCCCCCCCCCCCTCTTTCCTCCCCTTACTGTTTTCCCTCGGCCTTCCTTATGGTCCGGGGAACACACGGTGACTGCCTTTTTTTTTATTCGTCTGCTTATGCTTGCACCTTTATACGAGCCTTCTGTTCATTGCATTTTCTTATTTCTTTTCTTTTTCAACAAAACCTTGCAACACGAAATTAGACGTCGTCTGCCACGCGCCGTCTGTCACGTTTTCTCTCGATCGTCTGCTCCGCTTGGCTTGGCTCGGCATGGCCGCTTCGCGATTGGCCAAGACGCGGTGGCGCCGCCGGCGGTTTTGATTACTTTTTTGCACGGGCCAACTGACGCATCCGCCATCTGGCGATCGGACCTTGTAACGCCTGCGTGCTTCCGCTGCATGACCACTTGGCGCGCTCCGAGGTAAGAGAGAAAAAAAAGAACGCACTTAAGACGCGCAAATGAACGCCAGAAGGGCGTCCCCGGAGAACGCCAGCGAAAGGTGTTTTACTTCCATCGAAGGAACCGCACGAAGGTAGCACTTCTCGCGCACCGCGGCGTTCTCGCCTTTTTTTCTTAAAGAACTTAAAGAGCTTTCTTAAAGTACGGGCCCTGAACGTGCAGTACGGTGCATAGCGGAACGAGTGGCTTGCTGGACGTGCGACATTCTTACGCCATTCTGGAAACGACCGTGTTGTCGAATTCGCCATATTGTCAGTTCTGATTGGTTCCCCTGGGAAGCTACGCCCTTCCTGATTGGTTCAAAATGCCAATATGGCGGAATTCGACGATTCTGCTGGGTTATAAAAAATATTCCTTGCTAGGAAGCATTTTATACGGTAACGGAGTTCTAATTAGCGCTAGTTTGAATGGCGGCTGCAACTCAAGTGGGTAATTTCGTTGCTGACCCGCAAGCGGAGTATCTCGATACACCGAGGTAATTTGCTGCCATCCGAGGCCATTGCTTGTTTTAGCGTGCACAAAATCTTATCATTAGCTAGCGCACTCTGTAACAGGTATACGCCAGGCACTCGAATTACGTGTGACGAGAATGCGTTTTGCCAACTGGTTCCAACAGCAGAAAGTTAAGTTTCGTGGAATAAGCCGACACTATAACTTCTTCCACGCACTGACAGCTGTGCAGACAAGTGAATTGTACTAAAAGACAGATCGAATTGGTGAACAACCTGCAGACAAAGACAGGACAAACGAACATACCGAAACAAACGCACAGTGCTTTGCTAAATCAGCCGTATGAATCCTCGACTAAGTCGTCGACCTTTTTTTTTTTTTCTTTACGTTCAACGAATGCGGTGGCTTCGTTAGATTCGAGTTATTCACTTGTCTCCTTAAGATCGGCCGAGCAGGAAGCTGCAGCTCTCATGTCACTGCACGCAACAACAGCAGCCTGCAACCGAAGCCTGCATAGTTTGTTTCTTGCAATGTGCCGAGTCCAGCGTTGATCTTACGAAGTTCGTGAGCCTTATTGGTCACGAACTTCGGGGCTGGTGTCATTACGGATCAGTGGGGCGAGGTTGAAAGGAAGTGTCAGTTTTGCGCGCAGTCGCAGAAGGCTTTTACTTTTCTTTAACGTGGTTCGGTCCCCGATTTCTCGGCTTAAACGCGCTTCATCGCCTGCCGGCTGTTGGCCATTAGACTCGCCAGAGCGGAGGTGGCGCGTGAAAGCATTCTTTGTCAGAGAGACCTTGACCTGAAGGTATAGAGGTGGCCAAAGTACTCGATACTGACGATAGTGCTCACCATATGCAGTGGACCTTGAATTGGCAGTATTAGCTGACTGTTGTCCGGGCTGCTCGACCGAACGCTTCTTGGCCGTCACCTCTTCCATCTGTTCCGAGTAGCAGGCTAGTGCCCAAGCTCAGGCCGACCTCACTGCCTTTTCTTCAATAATACTAATTAATTAATTAATTTATTTATTTATTTATTTATTTATTTCGAAACACCTTAAAAGCCCCATGAGGAGCATTGAGTAAAGGAGGCATCACTTCAAGACAGTTGTACACGGGAATCCCGAGACACGAGAACCGCAATAATGAGTAGAAATCATCTACAAAAAGAAAAAAAAGGAAACCCGGAAATTAATTTCAAGGCGAGGCGTCTTACAAACTTACCGCCTACAATTCGTAAATTGCAATGTGTCATAAAGTAATTAACAAAGGAGTTAATTAGTTGAATATGTGTTTCGATTTCTCGTGCTACTAATGTCCGCCTCTTTGAATGACCCAGCTCAACGATAAGAATTATGCTACCTGCCACAGGCGATTTTTATGGATTCCGTAAAGCTTAATTTTGAACACCCGGTATATATAGAGGGTGTCCCAAATATCATGCACCAAGATTCAAAAGCGTGCAAATGCCACGTAGCTGGATAGAACCAAGGTAATCTTGTTTGCCGTCGCTTGGAGATACTCAACTAGGTTATTTTTTTTCTTGCAATCCGTCCGATTACATAACTAGTCTTAATTAATCGACTTCTCAAGCATTATAATTAGTTGAAAAGTGTCAATGAGAAAATTGCAGAGCAACATGAGAAACTCCCGATACAGCTTTCTGTTGCTCAATACGGGCTACGTAAAGGTGTTTTTCCGAGCGTGGAAGAAGCCCGCGAATACACGCAAAGTGCCTCGACCGGCCAGTCGCGTATTTTTAAATCTTGGTGCATGATAGTTGTGACACCCTGTATATATATTTATATATCATCATCAGCCTATATTTTACGTCAACTCAACTGCAGGACGAAGGCCTCTCCCTGGAATCTCCAATTACCCCTGTCTTGCGCTAGCGTATTCCAACTTGCGCCTGCAAATTTCCTAACTTCATCGTCCCACCTGGTTTTCTGCCGTCCTCGACTGCGCTTCCCTTCTCTTGGTATCCATTCTGTAACCCTAATGGCCCACCGGTTATCCATCCTACGCATATATATATATATATATATATATATATATATATATATATATATATATATGTTGTGTTTCCCACAACATCTTCTGTCGGGTGCTCCAAAATAAGGCGGCACAAGTTATGCAGGGGATGGCTAACTGATATCACCTGCATAATTGGTAGTGCCTTATTTTGGAGCATAACGTCTATACTTTACCATTCACGAGAAGGAAAGCTAGACATCATTTGAATGGTTCACCATAAATGTCGTGTTGTACGGTGGTGTACACAGATTATGAGACACTTCTCAATGAGGGGGGCTGCGGCTTAATTTCACTGCACTGGGGAGTTTGTTCGACGTGCACCCAATTAATGCACGGTACAAGAGCGCTTTTTGCATTCCGCCCACATGGGAGGGAGGCCGCCGCGGCCCGGGTTGAAACCACGACCTTGAGCTGAGAATCGCGACGCCGTAACCGATGTGATATACCGCGGCGGGTATTTAACCTGAACGTCGTACGAATAGGTACACCAAATAAACCCACGCAGGTCCATTGGAAAGCAAACTTGACGGAAAGCTAGGTTAGGAGCACTACACGGGCCGATTTTTTTTTTAGGTTGGCCTGCCCGCCCGAGCCCGACCAAAAGTTTTATAGCGAGACCCGGGTCCGGCCCGGGCCCGGAAATAAACTACGTTACCCACCCGGCCCGGCCCGCCACCCCTTTACCTTAGGCCCGAGCCCGGCCCGAGCCCGGGTCGGAAACGGCCCGAACCCGGCCCGAGACCGAAAAAGACATGTTTTTCAGAGTCGAGACACGCGAGGATAACCTGCTGCACTTGACATGCACACCACCAGAAAGTCCGAGCCCAGCCCAGGCCCGCGTCAAAAAAAACTGAGCCCGGCCCGGGCTCAGGTTTGCAACTGCTCCGTTGGTAGTTGGGGCTGTGCTGTTGTGTTGACGCCGTTGGCTCTATACCGCTATCAAGTGATTTCGCTATCTGTGACCAACTAAGGCTCAATTCAAGATATCACAGTGATAGGTGAGCGTCACGCCGGCTTTGGTGGCAAGTCAGTAGACCTGTGCGGCCCCAGCCGTAAGAATACAGTCCAACCCGGATATATGGAACCCACATATAACGAATTATTGTGTGTGACGAACAGCAGTAAAATCCTCTTGAAATTTTATGTAAAAAATTTCAATTTTGTTTATCGAATTACATATCTATCGAGTGTTTTTGGGATCATCTTCGGATTCGATATATCCGGGTTCGACTGCATCTCGTTCATCAAGCTGATGTCCATGTGGTTGTCCACGCACCCAGAACTGTTTAATTATTTCTGCTGTAAAAGTGGCGTGATTTCGTGGTTCCCGGTCCAACGACTTTGATCACGCACGAGTCAAGCCACGTTCTTCTTTAGCCAAGCTAAGTTAATTGCTTTAGAATGCAAAACGACATTTTCGTTACAATGAACTATAACGGGTGCACGTGATGCGCAGTTCAACGCGTTGCCGTTCGGAAGCGTGTCGTCTCTTGAAAACCTGAGCGCGCTGGAGCGAAGAAGTTTAGCCGGAATGCGCTGTCAGAGCTACGAACTAGCGTACGAACTAGCGTGCGAGACAACTATAGTGTATGCTAGAAGCAGCTCAATGAGCGCCGCCGTGCAATGAGGCACGCCACGGTCCTGCCGTTGCACTCGTTACAACGTAGGTGGCGCTGCTTATAGGCGTGCACTAGATTAACTGTATAGGCTCCCTTTACGCTAACAGTAACTCTAGCGTGCACTTTACTTGGATAGTAATACGCATTTGATAGAGTGAACACGCATAGAAGAAAATTCAATTTTAAACAACACGTATTGGAAGTCTACTATAGAACGGGGCCTAGTACACTACAGTATGGTGCACTTAATAACGTCCCGACTTACGTATAGTAATCCGAGATCACGTGGTAACAACCCAGCCCTATGGTACCACAGTTTCACCGCAAAGCGAAGCGACATGCCGTTTTTGGTGACTTTTTGTGCCGATTTAAAATGATCATTCATATTTAAACCGCGAACAGCATTTTTGAGTTCTTTAACTGGAAATCATGGAACTTTCATTTCCACCAAAACCTCACGACACGTTCTGGGTGGTTGTCGGTCCATTTAAACTGACGTAGCCTCGCTCTTTGGTTTCCCATTTAAAGCACGCGTTCGATGCGGGCGCATCGTCTGCTTCCACAGAACAGACGGCGTCTTCAGCACAAGGAAAATAAAGAAAGTAAACGGATTGCGCGATCAGCCCGCAGAAATGCGCATCGTGACAGACGAAAGCCAAGCTGCACAAGACGCCGACAAAACAAAAAAGAAAGAAAGAAAGAAAGAAAGAAAGAAAGAAAGAAAGAAAGAAAGAAAGAAAGAAAGAAAGAAAGTAGGCTTAGGAGGCGAAACTGGCGACTGCTGCTGCTGAGCCGGGAGGCGTAACGAGACTCATCAGTGTCGCGGCCCTTGTGTCGCGTTGCCTGATCCAATCCGAGTCAATCCGAGGCCGGTGTCGGCAAGCCGGCATGCCGACCCGTAAACGAAGACGAACCCCTCGCCCGAACGAGGTGATTCCGGTGCGTGCGACGGTGGTGGCTCCCTCCCTCGTCACAGCCCCCGCAATCCCCAACTCCGCACCACAGCCGCCGTCAAGAAACGAGCTTTAAGAAGGCGTCACTGCGCAGCCCTTGACACCGGCGATTAAGGTTCCCGGATGAAGAAGGATCGCTGCCCGGCTCGTTGAGAGAACAGACGTTTCGGCTTTTCCCTTGTGTTCCTCTGTACGGTCCTCGTCTCTGAAGTTGTGTGCATTGTTAACGGCTGTGGCGGTTCAACCCTACAAGAACAAAAGGAGTAATTTCCGCGTTGAATTCAGCTCGCCCTATGGACGAGAGCGCGAAATGAACACACGGACAAATACGTGTCAGGATTACTTTAATTAGCACCGCATTGTTCCCAATGCGGGTTTCAGGATTAGTTTAATCAGTGAGAAGTACTAAGGCGTTATTGGCACCAGTACCCGCCACGGTACTGGTGCCGGTACGACAAATACGGACGAATATAACTTGCAACTCGTATTTTTGTTTCCAGGAAATCACAAATAAGTAGGGGGCAATCCCGAAGGGATGAAAAGAAGATGCGTATTTTGCAGCCGGGGGTATACAACTTCGAGCTGGTATATGCCTGTTTCATTAGCAAACCGATAGAAGCCGTCATGGCGCCTCAAAAACAAGCAAATTCGCCTTTAAGGGCGTTTCCTTCTCATTATATTTTTTTTCGGCACTTCGACACTATATGAACGAAACACTTTCGCCGTCCTTAAACATTGCGATTCGCTGCACCGATTTTGAGAGCCGACACATGGCAAGGTGTCGTTCGCAGCACGAAGAGAATAAATTATAGAGGCAGTTTATCATTGTTATCTCCGTATCGTTTGGCTTCGGCGGCGGTATGTGTGATGGCGGGGTCAGCAAAGTGAACCGAGCTCATGAACTTCTGAACGACCAACATCTAAGATGTAAATAACACTGAGCGTTTTTTTTTTTTTTTTTTTGCGGTCCTTGTCCATTTAGCGCAAAAATTTCCAGATGAGGATTGCATCCAACCGGTGTAATGTCCACACATAGTTGTTTAAATGATCAAATCAAGTAGTTATTTTGTCAATGTTAACAGCAATACAATGAACAGGAGGGAGGAACTTTAGTCGTCTCGACTTGATGCCAATAATTGTACGCACAGTGTGGTTTCGAGTGCGCATAGTGTAATTTGCAAGACTGAATCCATGCGCTTGCGGTATATACCGATGGCTGTGTGCGATTGCGCTGCCGAGTTCGAGGTTCCGGGTTCGACCCCGGGCGCGGCGGCCGTATCTCGTTGGGGGCGAAATGCGAAAGCGCTCATGTACTAAAGTTTAGGTTCACGTTAAAGAACCCCAGCTGGTTAAAATTAATCCGCACTCCCCCACTATGGCGTACCTCATTATCGATCGGGGTATATCGGCACAAGGTAAAACCAGATAATTTAAATTATTTTAGATGGAGTCGAATCCGAATCCGAATATAGTACCAGACGCGAATCGAATCGAATATCGAATACTTTTGGAATAGTTTTCGAATAGTGAGCCGCCGTTTCCGCAATTAATGCAAAACGATCTTCCCATCCTAGTATATTCACAACGTCAGCAAGTTTCTGTCACTAGATATTACGTTGTAAGGCACAAATTGAGCAAATAAGCACTTTATTCGAATGCTGATGACTCATTGGATGAATTGGAATGATGGCAGTTCAATCATAAAGGCCGAATCGAAGTCGAATCGACTGAACTACGAAAGTTCCCCTGTTTTGTGCCTGTTATAGCCACCGGGATTCAAACTGTCGCGTTCTCACTCCAATCTTATGCTTGGTCGCGCACAGTATAAAATTTGAAATATTAGAAAACAATTCTACAGGTATTCGTATTTACGAATAGGGACTATTCTATTCCAAGACTGAATGGTATAGGGCAATATTTGGTTCATTATTGGAGAGCTTCGAATATTTTCGCACCCCTAGTGTTTCGTATTAAGTTGTCCCCCATCTGCAGTTTCCGCGACCTGGTGGTGACAGACTCTGATCGATCGCCTGAGGCTGAAAGTGGCGTATACAAATAGGCTTTTGTATAGCATATACATCGTTCAGCTAATTGCTGCACATGCAGCAACTCATTTGGAAACATAAAACACGTAAGCACATAGAACACGTAAGCTGCCCTAAGTTTGAACAGCAACGAAGTACTTTGAGGTCTAGCGATGAATTGCCCCGATGATCGTCCTTCTAGTGTAGAAAAATTGCTTCGGCCATGGAGTAATGCGTCATTAGAGCGGTCTGGTCTAAAAAGCTTGAATTAGCCACTTTATTGAAAGTGTTATTGTATGTATGTTCTAACGCATAGCATGTATTTGTGTACTCTTAAAATGGATTACGTATTATACAATTGACTCGTCTCTCTAATCGCAGAGTCTGCAGAACATGCCATTCTGTGGCTGTCCTTTTTTTGTACCATTATTGACTAACCATTTACGGCGCGTTTGGAAGAAGCACTTTATAGCTGGAAGGGTCTTTCATATCACCTCTCGTTATCATCCTTAGGTCATGGAACAATTTATTGTTTGAAGAGAAATCGGCCATACAATAGTTGCCAACTTTCATCCACACATTGCCACATTTGTATTTTCGATTTCACATTACCGATTGATCCCAATTAAATAATTAACTAAATCCAAGGACGCCCTTGAATTCCAACCAGAACAACGATCGCTGGCCCGGCAACAGCAACATCGATCGCACCAAGATGGCTGGTCGACGACTATGACGTCATGGCAATGACGGTTCTCACGTCGCGGACCATGTGGTGACCTGCAACATACGCCACGAATATTGAATTAAGCACGCTTAATACGTATCTCTATTATGGTCGTGATTAAAATATTACTGTAATACAAACATTCATCCCGTCCCTTTACCTTATATAGTTATAGAAGACACTGAATCTCTGTCACCCATTTTTTTTTTCGATTTAGGTCTGTATTCCCGCTTGGCGCCTCAATATTCTGCACCGCATTACAAAGCGACCCGTGCAGAATCTTTCGAGCAGTACACATTGAGTAATCTTCTCTCATGAAGTTCATTAAAGGCGAACTATAGTCGCTTATACCATGCGAACTCTGCCGTTTATGTTTTTGCCTTACTTATATTGATATTTGGGTTTTACGTAGATATATGAAGTTGAGCCTCAGACACATAACGTTTGTTTTCTTTGGAGAACTTACGGAAACCAGAGCATCTAAATTTATTGCCATGTTGGAGGTACAGATGGTATATCTTAACAAGATATCAGAAATACTTGTTGCGTTTTGTTGGCGAGCGATACGATCTATTTTGAATGGTATGTAACATTCCACTTTCTTGGGTTCCTTCTATTGCTTTGCCAGGAAGGCGCATATTAGCTCAGTGACGATATAGGTAAGTCATGAGGACTTTTTTCGTGTCAGTTACATTTTATACGTTTTTCTGCTGAAGTGAACTGTAACATCGTGATTAGATGCCACTCGTGCTTGTTACAGGCTTGTCACAGGCTTGCTCTACATTACGCATGATATTTATTGTAGATAACTTTCTGTTACGTTCTTAGTTGATAGTTTTGTTCTTACTGGGGGTATCTTTGTATATATTTCTATTATTTCTCAGTCAACATCAATACGTTTTCGTTATGTTGCTCTTGCTGTACTTTTCTATTGAGCTATACTCTGCCTTTAGCTAATAGGAGGTTGAGATTGTAGGTACTTCAATTGCCACAATGCCCATTTCTCGCAGTTAATTAAGAACGAAATCATTTCGCATTCGTCATAGCAATGGTGCGCTAGTATGTACAAACACACTACCCCCCCCCCCCCCCCCTTTACTTCTTTTCCTTTCAATTAAATATGTGACGTACCACAGATGGACGGTGCGGTACATTAGTGGGGAAGGAGGAAGACGAAGAATAAAGGCAGTGTTCGGGCGACCATGATTGTTTCTGTCCGCAACCTCCTGCTCGCGTCACACAAGTCGACAGAATGAAGACCTAGCAGCCACCTCATCAGCCGCGCATCATCATGGAAGTCTTTCGCGCCACGCCGTGAACCCCAAGTGCATAGATCCACCACCTACACCGACCAGCATCATGACTGCATCACCGCAAGCCTTAGACATACCCAACTACACCGGATCAGCGGACGATGGGCCCGTGGAAGATTGGTTCCGCCTCTTCGAGTTCCACGCATCCGCTGCATCATGGTCGGAACGGGAGATGGTCGCCAACTTCAATGACTACGTCACCGGTGAGGCCTTTCGGTTTTTACCTCACGCACATCTTTGAAACCAACGAATCGTGGGAGAGAATCAAAGAAGAAATGATTAGTCAATTTAAAGTATACGCCGCAGATCCCTCCATTATCCAACAGCTAGAGACATTTCAGCTGGGTCGCCGTAGTCACCCGCAGTCTCCGCATAGCAACCATCATCAGTGCCTACCAAAGCCACGCATGCCTAGATCGTCGACAAGTTTCTCATGTGGGGGTCCTCCCGAAAAGACTAAACAGAATCGCACGCTTACTATGATTTCGCCACGCACAATGGACAAAGTAAAGCCTCCGTTCGCTGAACGATATCCAAGTCGATTTCCTTCAAGACCAAACCTTCCATCAGGTTTCACTTCCGTGCAGGAATCATCAATACCTGCGCCTTCATTACGCTATCATACTCCTTCCATCGCAAATGCATTGGATGCGTTCACTGCGTCTTGTAATGACGACCTGCCGCCTGGTCTCAAGTCACGCCAGTCTTCTATGACGCTCATTCCGCAGCCCGTGCTTCACAGAATTGCTTCGTTAGCGCATGGCACCACGAATTTTCCAGAGTCGGACCTATCACTGGAAGCGCGTGATGAAGTCACGTCTATAGTGATATCATCCAATAATAGAGCATCCAGGATTCCAAGCTGCATTAATTCAGACTACGGTACCGTTCACACCAGTCAAGCAAAGAGCGCTGCTATTACTTCCTGCGGTGACATGAAGCACATTGCCTTCCCGCCAAGACAACAGAAGGAAACACAACCTCAACAACTACCACCGCAACATCAAAAAGGTCAACATCAACTCTGTCAACAATCTTCAACGACCACGACGACGGCTTCGACACAAACGACGACAAAGAGCATTGCCGAAAACACAGATGCGACAAGAAAGGCGTGAACGCGCAAACCTACTAAACCCAAGGCGAAACCATGTAGGTCGTCTCCCAAGAAAAGAACATCACCAAGAACATTTTCAGCACCATCAGTCAAGACTGCGCCTATTGCGGGGACAACCTCGACGACACCGCATGCGACGGCGAAAAGGACGGGCGCCATTTTCTTGCCTCAGAAACCTCGAACAACAAGGAGTCATTTCAGGAAACGCGCATCTCAAACCATCAGAACCGAGGAAGTTAACGCGCCAACGGTACCTCTCACGTGAGCGCAATATCCCAAAGAAAACTCGCAACGTGCATCCCTTCATCCGCACTAATTTGAAGAACAAACACCGCTCCTGCTGCATCAATGCACTTAAACTGTACGCACTTTAATCAGGCGCTCAACGCATACTACGATCTGTGTTCACAAGCTACGGCACATGCAGACGTCGTCCGGTACGAAACAGTCAGGCTCGTCCACCAGAGCTATGCGTCAAGTTACCGGATCGCTACACGTTTCTTTGAAGTTGTCAAGGGTTACAGAGCCATCTTGGACTAACGCACGTTCTTATGCTTTTCATTCATCCGCCCTTGAAAATACGACTCTCTCGAGGGGAGGGAGAAACGTGTGACGTACCGCACAAGGACGGTGCGGTGCATTAGTGGTGAAGGAGGAAGACGAAGAATAAAGGCAGTGTTCGGGCGACCATGTTTGTTTCCGTCCACAACCTCCTGCTCGCGTCACAAATATATGCTAAGGATGTGTAAACATAGTGGTACCTTTCGTATAAATTATTCTTAAAAGAGAAGAATATAGCTTAACGGGCGCATGACTTACAGACACGTAAGTGCCTCATTAAGGGTTTGGTTACATTGCAATCTAGGCCGTATAAAAAAAGGGTGGTAGCACACGGCTTCTAATGAAACACTCATTTTCTAAACTGGTCTGTCGTAGCCCCACGTTATACACGCAAGTAGATACACGTACATATTACAGGACGCATAACTGCTGCGAACAGTAGCCAAACATAACTCCTCTTTTTTTCTGATTTAGTTAAGAGTCAGCAACAATAAAATTAACACCGCTTGTTCTTCGGTCCGTGGGAAGCAAGGCTCGGCAATCTCTTCTCGGGTAGGAATTACGCTCGCCGAAGCAGTACGTCGCCGGGATAGAGTTCTTGCTGTCGTCTGCTACTGTCCGTCTGCCGCTGCGTCGTCTGCAACCGCGGGGCCGCAAGCGGTGCCTTATCGCCATGGGAAGCGGATTCGGCTTCGTCTGCGCCTGCGCTCATACGGCTCGAGCGCATCGTCTGCTGCGACTGTCCCCTTGCAGACGATTAGAGAAGAGCAACGCTACATACTTTTCGGCCGAGACGGGTCAACCGCAAATTGCAACGCTCGCCGCATCTTCGCACACCAAACAGGGTTTGCAGTAACCAAGCAGGCTTCGCGAAAAAAAGCCTTAATTGTGCGCCTTAGGTGGACGACGAAGTCGGCGTGCGAGCACTCCGTGAGAACGCGGGGCGCTTGGCACCCTGGTTCAGCGCGTTTAAGAGGTAGTAGTCTTCTTCGCAGCGAACGATAACGAGAGAGTGGGATAGAAACAAAAGGCTTAGCTTAAAATTACCCCCCCCCTCCCCTCCAAACCTCTCTCTCTCTCTCTGTCCAATGTACACACTGCTCAGTCTTGTTGAGTCTTCCATCGCTGTTTTTTTTCTGTTTTTTTTCGACTGCTTTCTCCGAGGCTGCAGCGTAATAACCTGTCTCCGTCGGTAATTAATTGCCGACCCCCAGCTTCCTCGACCGCTCAAAGTGAAATTCTCGCACAATCGCGGGCGGCTCGAGAGACTGAGGAAGACTGACGATCTGACGCTGATGAGGTGCCTGCGTTGGATGAGATAAAAGAAGGGTTCCGCGCGCACCTTATACAGACACCGCCATTGTCTAAGCACGTGTCGCTATGCCGCCATTCTCTTGGTTTCTATATTCGTGAAGACGCGGGGATGCTCTAAGGCGCACTGCTGTTGTTTACCGAGAGTCGCATTCTATATTTGTATTGTCTGCGACGCTGTGTACTTTGAGTCGACCTGCGTTCCTCGAGTCGGACTTGGGAAACACTAATTGGCAACAGCGCGACGGTTCGGGTGGCCGTTCTTAAAACAGCGACAATCACTAACAGTCGTTTCTGGATTCAAGCACATCGTCGTGATGAACTCCAGAAACCTTGTTGCTGCACGATCCTGAGCACTTGCGCATGCACAGGAATGCAGGCTAGCTGTACTCACATTCAAAAGAGCAGGACTTCTTCGTCTTCGTCTCTTCTGTCGTTCGGCAAGATTCAAAATACGTTCAACGTGCAAGTTGTTTGGGAGGATTTTCAAGGTGCTTTAGATGCCGTTCTGGGAACTTCTAGGGTATCAACAGTAGAGCCATACACGAATTATTCAGATATTAAGCCAAAGCTCCCCACCAAGCCATTGTGAACACCGAAATCTTACAGGGAAAAAAAAAAAAGAATTCTGGCAGAATTCAACTGCGCTGATTGTCTGTGTTGTGCAAGAGCATTCGCCCGCCACACACAAGCAGACACACACATTTATTCAACCTCTATTGCATCAATGTTCACTTCATCTGTTGTAGTGTACCCGCCCGAAGTGTGAAGTTCTCTCCTCCTTTTCATATTTCACTTCCCTTTCCGCCCTTCCCTCTGTAACCTTCATGCATTTCGCTTATGACCTCTCTCTCTCACACACACACATATATCTGCTAGGGGGGGGGGGGGGGTATTTTGTAAGTGTCTACCTCGTGGACATGTCCATTTCGTCTGCTGCTGAAGTTCTCATTGGCTGGGCTGGGGTACGCGTCAAAAGGAGACAGGCGCCTTCAGCCGATGAGCACTTCAGCAACAGACGAAATGGATATGTCCACTAGGTGGACACTTACAGAATAGCCCCTCTGTTGTGCCCAGTACAGCTATCACTGGACGATGGTGCGTACTGAAAACATGCAGATCCAACGAGCTATGGGGAAAAGGTCTAAGCGAGTCTTTCATTGGTGTTTGCGAATAATGATGTTCTTGTTTAGCGTTCATTTGCAAGTGACCCACGTGATCGATCCACGCAACCGTGGATTACACTGTCTCCGGCATCAGCCAAGCTGTCTAAATCGCACTGTGTTCAGCACCGGCCTACCTTGCTCGGCAAGAAGCAGACCGTATACATACGCGCCAAACCCCGAAAAAAAAAAAAGCGTGCAAAACTCCGCTTTAATCATTAAAGCGAAGATTTGTACTCTTTCACAATTCCTTGGAAAGGAATTGTGCGCCAGAAGGCACATATTTGTTGCAATGGTGATATTTAGTTACCGTTTGTTGCTGCACTGCGTAATTCCGAAGTGAGCAGAGTCGGCAGCTTGCGCATCTGTCGATGTAATAGAGATTGGGCTACATATAAGCCGATTCATTCTATGAAAGCTGTTCTGTGTGTGAGCTATTCGACAGGACGACGACAACAATAGCAGCGGCGGCATGCTGGGTAGTTCGCCCACAGAAAACTTAAAAAAAGAAGACCGTTCAGCGACTCCGATTAATCCAGCGGGGCCCACGACTTTGCAAAGTCTGCACGCAGTTCGCGATTTCACCGTCTCCCATCGGCGAGATATACCTGTCGAGCTTTCCGAACAGGCCCGTGTGGCTGTGCGACCGTACACAGACGCCGAGCCACTCCACGAACGTCTTACTTATGCGCGGGCGGTCATTGTCAAGGCTATACGGTGTGTAGCATTCGATTCAATTCAGGACCTCGTTATGCGTGAGGCATAGAAGCTTGAACGTGCGTGTGCGTAGCGAGACGCGAAAGCTCAGGCGACTCCATTGTCACGGGGCTTGAGACGCCGAGGGTGAGCTTGTAGGTGTGCGGGCGCCCCCCCCCCCCCCCCTGCGCGCATGATGTGGAACGACTCAAGCAGAGATCCTGCCCGTGGGCCCGCAAGGTGCAGGCGGTGGCTGCCGTGGGGGCAAGGGGCCTGCTCTTGACCGCCGCACACGGAGAGCCGAAAATAACAACAAAACAAATACACGAAGAAAAAAAGTGTAGGAGGATGTGGGATGACGGGAGGAGTGGCCCCGCTGACCATATAGCTGCCGCGACGAACCGTGGATTTTTTTTTTTTTTTCGCCGCCTCGCGACTCCCTTGTTGCGTTCCGTCGTCATTCACTACTCTCTTGTTCTTGATCACTGTGGAGAGGACGAGGACGTCATAAAAGCGTACACAGTAGGGACGCCCGCGCGCGCAGCAGCAGACGACGACAGCAGACGCCAGAATAAGCAGACGACGGAGACTCGACCGAGTGCGTCTGGCGTGTCCGCCGCGGCTTTTGTCTGTCCGCTTCCTGGCAACAATTGAGGATCTCAAGGCGCGCGCATGCGCACGCGAACAACACCGCGTGTCTTTCTTTCCTCCCCTCTGCTCACCTTCCTTAGCGTTGCGGCAGTGCTTGCAGTTTCAACAATTCTCAAAGGCGTCCAGTGGTGTGTGGTACGCACGCGCCTTGGCGGCGAATGCAGAAGTTCTTCATCCGTCGGCAGCGTCGTCTGCTAGCTTTCTCCGTCGATCTGCATGGTTGCGCTCCCGATCGTCTGCTTTCTAGTCGTCTGCATTTTTTTTTCTTTCAGCTTTGAAATCTCGTTTTCTCTTACCTCTATACAACGCCGACGCCAGGAGCCTCGCGAAAACATGGCTTCTCTTGTAGATCAACCTTCCTCCCCCGCCTCCGTTTGCGTTCACATTCTTCCAATATGGCCGTCCAGCGGTCAGTTGGCGCACTGGAGGAAAGGAAAGTTATTTCCTTCCTCCATTATTTGAAGGACCGCCGTTTCACGCCGTTCTCGTAATAAAGTGACAGTCCGTGCGCTTTTTTCTCGTCACTGTAAACACTGCTGAAATCCCTTGCTTAACTCTCCCGGCATAGCTATAGCACCTGCACCGGGTTTCCCTCGCAATTTCATTTCGGAAGTGACACGCGACGACATGCTATCTTCCCGTGTGTCGCCTTCAAACGTGCGTTGGCCGTTACGACAGCATTCCTGCACATGCCGTCCTGCCTGTCCGTCCGTGTATACAGACGCTACGAGAGAGGACGAGATTCCGCGGGATTCTTCAGTCGAGACGGTGTATGGGGACGGCATTAAGGGGGGAGATCCCAGAGGTCGACAGGGCGATTCGCAGAACGACGCGCGGAACGTTAGCTCAGGCGTTTTTGAATGAAAGGGTCGCCGCCGCTCTGGACCGGACTGCTTCGAAAGCGTAGTCCAGAAGGACGTATACGTTGAGCAGGTGCGCGCGCTCTCAACCGTGATGTTGTGTGTGCGCGCGTGTGTTTGCCGTAGTCGAGCCGTATAAAGACAAATACGTGACAGCGTAGTATGTACGAACGGAGCGGTATTGTTGCCGTAATAAGGCTCTCGCCCTGATGAATGCCGTGCGCTCTTCGTGAATCGGCGACTATGCCATAGGCGTTCAGAAGCGAAAGGTTTCGTTGATGCGTATGACGGGACCTTTAATGTTCTGACTCACCGCACAAGAAGGAAACACATTCACAAGCTTGTTTTTGTTTTGTACTTAAAAGTAGACGTGTTAGATAGATAGATAGATAGATAGATAGATAGATAGATAGATAGATAGATAGATAGATAGATAGATAGATAGATAGATAGATAGATAGATAGATGTTAATGAGAAGTGGAGAGGTTAGTCTAGCTGAATGATGTTATAGTAGTAATGATCCATTGCAAATAGGAATGGAAAAGAAGAGGCTGTGGACATCATAACTGCATCAGTCTTCAGAGGAGATCTGAACTGTCTACCAGAAAAAAAAAAAAAGATAGCAGGATTAATATGTATAGAAATCACAGGAAAGTTAAAATCAATCTCTTTATAATAAAGATCAAATGAATAGAGTGAAAGGACAGAAAAGCAAAGGCATCTAGAGGTGGGTGACGACTACTTATTTTTACGGGGCCACGAAGAAAAAGAATAATAATCTTAATCTAAGATATACGTATCATTACTATCATAATATATAAGTGCTATAGCTAGATTCTATTTTACGTTTTTCTATCGGTATTAGTTAGGAATGTTTGTTGTTGTGATCACTAATACGGGCGAATAGAAATAGTTCTTGACATGAGCAACATGGGGACCTAGTAATACATGCAAGCAGGAGATATGCCATGAGTGGCTGCACTAACGTATGCGGCGAATATGGGCACATGACATGGCTAGAACGCTAATTCACTTGCAACTTATCCGCGTAACCTCAGCTTCAAGGGCACGCTATACTTATTCGTCAGCCTCTATAGGCGTATGCTGAACATAATATGAATATCATGTTGCGTATTACAGACTGCGAAGAAAGTGATTTTGATTTACTCTTCGATTTTAACGTCCGCAAGCACTTGTATGTAGCTCCATGTGAAAGAACTGCCGTGTGTGCATTAAATATATCACTCCGTAAGCATGCCATCCTGTGTGTCCACCCGCGTCTTCCACATTATATATCTTGCATGTCATGGCAATTCCAGCGTACGTGACCGAAATGCCCGGAAGCCAAATTAGAGCGTCGCAAAAAATAAAAATATTATGGGTTTTTACGTGTAAAAACCACGATCTGATTATGAGGCACGCCGTAGCGGGGGACTCGGGAATAATTTGGACCACCTGGGGTTCTTTCACGTGCACCTAAATCTAAGTACACGGGTGCTTTCGTATTTCACCCCCATCGAAATGCGGCCGCCGTGACCGAATTAGAGCGTCGCAAGTGACAAGGATTCTGACAAGGCCCGTTACACGGCCTAATCTCTTCTTTTCCCTACGTATGAGCTCGATTCTCGCCTGATCTCGAAAAGCGACGCTCCTCTCTGCCGGCGAATGTGATTTGTGGCTCTCCAAACGGACTGGCGTAAAAACGCCGTTCGAGAGATGGCGCCTGGGGACATGGTGGGAGGTGGGGGGGGACAAAAAATTTCAAGGAGGGCATGATGGAGCCGAGAGACGGGACGGAGATCGGAATCTGCGACGCGCGCGGCGCCACAAACGTGCCGTACCCTCAGCGACTACGATGCGCAGTGGCATCAAACTCTGCCGCGCGAAGCCACCGAGCCAAGCCAGCTAGCTAGCCAGCTCCACACCGCTCAAAAAAAACCAGTTGTCCCCTCTCGAATTCCGAATATTAAACGATGTCATGTAGCCTGTCAGAGGGAAGCCAGGAGTCCCGGCGGGAGACGACAGTGCACAGCGGCTCGTGGACCACACGACGACGATGCGCGGCGACGTTGCAGCAGACGGCATCCGCATGCCAGAAGCAGAAGTGGCGGCTGCGGTAGCAGACGACGCACACGCACACACACACGCGCGCGCCATAGTGATGGCACGGCGCATTCTTGGGGCCGCGCGTCTTCGTCGTCTGCTTGACTTCTGCACGGTCGTCTCTTTTTTCGTCTGCGTTGAGCCGCCGCCATCGAAGAAGGGTGCTGAAGCTGTTGCTTTTCTTCGAGCTTCGTCCTCCCCCCCCTCTCTATGCTATACCGATGCCTGCGGCTTCGGCGACGTCTTCGCTTTCGGCTTGTTTGTTGTCTTTTTCTTTTCCTCGTCTCTCCCTCCAGCGAGCACGCGCTTTCCTGGCGGGTCCCTTCTCTTGTCTCAGGCCCTCCGGTCCGTCTCTCTCGGCGGTGACTTGTTGTTTATTGACGTGCACCTTTGATAACGTTATTTTCGTTTGTTTTTATTTCTTATTACCCGCGAGGGGTCTCCCTTTGCACGGTGCCTTTCTAGCCGACTTCGGAAGCCCGGAGTTGCCGAGTCGATCGCCAGTGCGGGGCAGAGTTTGAGGGTTTTCGTCTACTGCGCTGCAAGCTGCGCTTTTTATGCTGTGTCCCATTTTCGTGCCTGGGCGGTATCCTCGGCTGACCACATTTAGGCGCGATTTCACTTTTGCGTGACGTAGAGCCTAGCGCGACACCTCGCTGGAGGTACGGGCATTCTGACCGGCTTCTACTCAGCCAATCAGCGCTCGCTCAAAGCGATATCGCCTAAAGTGAGCTATCCAGAATACGGAGCGTGTTCTTCATCGTGATCACATCGTGATCAGTGGGCCACTGCTGAACGTCTCGGGAGCTCAGCTTGGCTGCAAGTGTTCGCAAGTTGTGAGGTTCTCTGCGTCAGTAGTATAAAGCTAGCGCTGAAACAGTGGGTTCAAGGGAAGCGCATGATTACGTTAAGCAATTATCACTCACGCGTTCTGTCAATTAGGTGTGAGAAACAACTTTCTTCTAATTTTGAAAAGGAAAATACGGCGAGCCTGCCATGGACATTCTGCCGCTACATTTCATATCATGCCGCACCAAAGCTCTACGTGAACGACCTTTGTTCGATAATATACGTGCTCTATTTAACCTATAACGTCTTCATCTACAGCTTTAAATTTAATGAAGTTTTTCTGTTTGGGGAAATGATGGGAGCTTGCGAAAATAGGCCATCGACGGACCAGCCATCTCAGAAACGTTCAAAGTAAGTCCTATAAAATAAGTGTAACATAAACAGAGAAATAACTAAGGCGAAGAAAGGAAAAAAGAAACTAAGTCAATAAGTGGAATGATTATCTTTATAGAAAATCATATATCGAAGACAGGCAATAGAAGGTCTTTCGACATTTTCTTATGCCATATTATAGACCCTATATTGACTTTAGTGAGTGCAAGCGGGAGATATAGAGATTGACTTTATTGCGCGATCGATTCATAACGATTTGTGGAGAGGTATAGGAAGGCCAGTCTGAACTGTAGTTCTGGTTGGCTACCCTGCACGAAGGGAAGGGGGAAAGGGTATAGAAAGAGGGAGAGAGGAGAGTAGAGCGAAGAACGTGAAGCGTGCACAAAGTTCAGGGTTAGCACGCAATGTTCTCAAAGTGTGTCATGCACACCCGCCGACCTCAAAACCTGAAGGCGCGCAATGTTGCTTTTTGGTGCGGGGCTACTTTGAGAACACTGATGTGGAACATTATGTTCTTAAATGCACAAGCCGCGCTTGTCTAGTTATACTTATTTCTTGATATTTAGGTATCTTGCATTGTATTGGCTTAGCGGGCTTGTTCGTCTAACTTACAGATATGTGATTCACGTTGCCTGCATTACGTCACTTTCTCCCTTGTAAGTGAGGATTGGGGGAGGGGGGGGGATATGGTGCTGATATCCTAACTGTGACCTGTCCCGTCTCTAAGCCATTGTTTCTCTCCTATTTGTTGACCACTCAACAGTGAAAAGGCTGTCTCCCATTGGACGCTTGATCGGGAGAGTGTACTCTGTGCATATGTATGGCACATCGGGTGCATCACCGACATAGCTGTATGCCAGGAACATTTCTTATGGACGTGAACTTTAGAAGTGACATCACCGTGCTTTTTCCAATCGTTTCTGGACAAACACACTTGCTCTTTCGACCCGACCTTTCGCCAATCTTACAATCCCAACTTAAAAAAAAAAGAAAAAAAAAAAAAAACGAGCTTCACTTCCTTTCGTGGACACGAAATGATGCCCATCAGGGTTGTCACAGCTTGTCTTCATCTGCGGCATATTGTAACACATACACTATATTTTACATTCTGCGGGTTACCATTTTCCCCAGGGGCCGAGTCCACAAAGGTCTTCGTTCGTAAGTTTTATTTGCCACTGACCGAACGCATTCACTAACTATTATGTCCAGCCTCAGGCTTGGTTAGAATTTTCTCTCATCACGAACGACTCTAGCGTGAGGGCGTTTTTCTGTGGATACGCGGGCCAAGACTGTCACTGCCGTTCGGCGCAAGATGCGACTAATGTATCCGAAATTTCTTGAACGTGGTCGCGGATTTCTGTTTAGCGAAATAGTCTTATTTAATCAGATCGTGCGCGCGAGGCGAATGCGGTTGCATACATTCTCGAATGCAAGCGAGCGCGAGCGATTATTCTGTGAAACGCAATGATGATTGTTCTGTATAAATAGCGGAAGGACTTACTTGGCCAAGTCGATTCAGATTCGACGATCGTGCTCGCGTTCTTCCTCTGCTGCAGGTAAATGCCGACGTTGCCAGACTGTACAAGAAAAATGCTGTCTGCACTTTTTTGGGGGGGCTGAAATGTTAACTCTGTGTGACCCACATGATTATCACGGTGGGAGTACACGCACGTTTACCCTGACGTTTCAACAACTTCGTCAAGATCAATATCAGAATTTGTAATTCCATCACTCGGAACACGTTAAAGTTGCCGTCTTTCGGATGGGGCATCGTCAATGATAGCAGAGGCTCGATGCGATACTGTTTGCCACTGAACTCATTCAAGCTCGGGAGAAACCTGCGTTGTGCTCTATTCTCATAGACTCAAAAGTCGGCTCTTCAATGCTTGCGGCGCTCAGTTTGCCCGCGTAGTCCAAACGCAATGATTATTTAACAGATTACCTTTATTATCGCTACGGCTGCGTCCTTCGGGCTATCAGCTCGAAGTTGCAAAGGATTCCTGGACGTGTCGGTATACAGCAGCAAATCACTGGAGCCGACAAAAATGGCTACAAAAGCACGCCATTCCGCTCTTGTCACACTAGCCCAATTACATTAGACTAGAACAATTACGCAAGTCTAAACACAACTTTACTGATTTGACGTCTTCTATGAACACTGTATATATGAGCATAATACGGCAGACATTGCCAAATCCGACCACTGTCGTTGAAAAGTAAAGTGTACAATCATTGCATTCTACCGGTGCTAACATATGGGGCAGGAACTTGTAGGTTAACAAAGAAGCTCGAGAACAAGTTAAGGACCGCACAAAGAGCGATGGAACTAAAAATGTTAGGACTAACGTTAAGAGACAGGAAGAGAGCGGTGTGGATCAGAGAACAAACGGGGATAGCCGATATTCTAGTTGACATTAAGCGGAACAAATGGAGCTGGGCAGGCCATGTAATGCGTAGGATGGATAACCGGTGGACCATTAGGGTTACAGAATGGATACCAAGAGAAGGGACTTCGTCCTGCAGTGGACATAAAATATAGGCTTATGATGATGATGATGAGCAGTCTTATTCTGTATAAAGTTGATCCCCGTCTACAGTTTCCGACCTCTGCTTGTGTTGCCCGTTACACAGACTCTCTCATTCATCTTATATGGTTAGAAGTGGCGTACACAGATAGATTTTTGTATCGTCTAGGTCGCTGAGCTGTGCCTTCTTGCACACGCGACCATTCATGCGAGAACGTAGAAGACGTTTTATTACGCTCTCCTAGGTTCAAGCAGCAAAGATAGTTTTTGAAGGCAACATTGATGACTTCTGATAATCGTCCTTTCAACATTAAAAAAAAAAAAAAAAAAAAAAAAAAAAAGAAAACGTTGCGTGGGTTATGGGATAACGCATCATTAGAGTCATCAGCTCTGAAAGCTTTAATAACGTCATTTACTGAAAGTGACATTGCATGCATGTATTAACGGTGAGTATCCCCTTGCGTGTTATTGATACGTCGCAGCATTTCATGTGCGTTATAAGTTGATTTGTGCGCTGCATTTCCTTTCTATATTGACCGATGTTGTTTAGGCAGGTTTATAAAATGCGCCTTCTTGCCGCAGGCATCGTCCTTTGCTCATTGGAATAATCTATTGTTTGTGGAGTAGCCGGCGACACAACAGTTTGTCAACAACTCCAAGGTCATCAGGGTAAACTACTCACTCACCGCTGTCGTTGTGATCTGCGTGTTTTTCGCCCAATAAAGAGTTCGACTCACGACGCACAGTTTCAACACTGGCTACGTTTGCATAAATTCGACAGGGGGCGGGTCGAGTCAAGAGTCTCGGGCCAACTCGACAGGTTCGGTTAATCGCTGCTGGCTCCGAACCACCGACCCGACCCGTTTACATGTGCGCTTCAAATGGGTCGGGTTGGGTCGACCTACCCGGTGCAAATTAAGGGGCTGGCTCAACCCAACACGACGTTCGCTCAACCTATACCGGCTAGCGTTTACAAGAACGCGACAGGCAAATATGAGCCCGACAAACGGACACCCGTATCTGTCGTTTTCATATAAACGCCCCTACTGTCCGGTTCTTCACCGTCACTTGAACGTTACAATAGAGAGCGTTAGATTAGGGGGCCCCAGCGCTTGCGTCCCCCTAATCTAAACCTCTCTGATATAGAATACCTGTCTTGGCAAAGCAACCGATCGCGTCTTGTACTTCTATCTTCTTGCCCGACTTCTGGATTGGCTACGTTCTCCAAGGCGTATACGGAGACGGGACCAGAGACGGGTCGAGTCGAGGTATTACGCGGCGGCGATGTGGTTCCATCCGCTAGCACGGTGCCTTTCCGCCGCCCCCTCTGCAGTGTATACATATTCTGCACCGTCACTACTGCTTTGACATGCGCATGCGGTGAGCTTCGTCGTGACAGCCGAGCGGTGTCACTCCATGCCGCCCGTTGAGTTTGCCGGATCGTCGACTCCGAGGAGGCATCAAGTCGCATCCCCCCCCGCCTTTCTCTCCTCCTCTCCAATTTAGTCGCTATCCTTGGACCGAGTGTGACTGAAACGCGGTTCGCTTGTCGTTGCCATTCGAGACAGGCTAAAATGACAGGGGAGGGGGGGGGGGGGGTGCCACGGCGGATACGCGAGACAGCATACGTGTCTCTGTGCGTGCGTATACAGATAAGTTTTTACGCACTGCGACAGCCCCCCCCCCCCCCCCCCCCCTCACCTCCCCATCTCAAAAGTTTCTCGCCGGTGTATACTTGGCTTCCTTTTGAGAGTGACGCGATCCGGTTTTATAAGACGCGCTTGGCAGTGAAATATCGTCTGCTTTATTTCGTCTGCTCGGCGAGGAGAACGCGGGAGGAATCTGCGAGGAGGAAAATACTTAGCTAGTCGGATGCAGTTGGTGCGGCGTGGTATAGGTGTTATTGTTGCACGCAGGGTGAAGGTCGTCGCTCCGATTATTCCAGGCATGTAGTGCGAAGGAATTCCATATTTACGCATGGAGCGTGCGCTTTAATCGCGACCTACCGTTGCAAGAGGATAGACGGCAGAAAACTAGGTGGGGGGTGATGAAGTTAGCAAATTTGCAGGGCCCAAGTTGGAATCAGCTGGCGCAAGACGGGGGTAATTGGAGATCGCAGGGAGAGGCCTTCGTCCTGCAGTGGACATAAATATAGGCTGATGATGATGATGTGATGATGATGACCGTTGCTTTATTACGTGCGATGGTCGGAGAGTGTACTGCATGAAGGGGAACCGGTGGTAGCCGATGTTTTAGTTGAGATTATGAAGGCATGCTTACGTAATGGCCAACTGTTGGCCTGCTCTCTATTGAAATAGATATGACATGATCCCGTTAAGCAACGCGCTTGGACAAATAGAGGCAATGAAACGTGTTTTCAATCACTTCCCGCAATTTAGCGTGATGACACGAAATACGCGGCGAATATACCTGTCACGTTATTCTAAGCGTTATCGTCAATATCTGAGAAATATCGGATTTAACCTGTGGCACGAGGGATAACTTTCACCTTGCAAACCCTACCGTCCGCCGTGTTTCCTTCAAACTCTCCAGCGGGTACATCGAAAAAAAAAAAAAAGCGGGCCTACCTGCACACAAAAAATCAAAAGAAAGTTAGAATGCTTGTTAGCCGCTCAAGCTGCTGTTCACTTTTGTTTAGTTTTTATTTATTTTGTTATTATTTATTTATTCTTGCACAAAGATACAGACTGCACTGCAAGAATAGAGAGAAAAAAATGCTGGCTCGGAATTCTCAAGGGCGCAGCACTCAGGCCTGCCTTCAATGGTCACACCACCTTTGAAAAAAGAGAGAAAGAAATACAGGAAGAAAGAGAGATAAAAAACAGAAAACACTTGTCGCTGGAGGTAGTTTTAAACCCTTTCACTACAACACGGTGACGCTTTTTTTCCGTCTCTCTTCTGCCTTTGAGGACAAAAAAAAAAAAAAAAAGGGGGGGGGGGTGCAATGAGAAGGGGTGAAATGGGACGCAAGTAGCAAGCTTTGGTTTTTTTTTTTTTTTTTCGTCTTGGAAGTGCTATGCTGCTTAAGTCGCGAACACAAAAGCCACGGCGGAAGCATTTTTGGAGCGCCTAAAACACAGTAATAGCACTGCTATGGAAGAAGCATGGAGGTGCGAGCAGTAGCGGTGCTCGCGAGCAAAAAAAAAAAAAAAAAAAAAAAAAAAAATATTGAAAAGAAAAGTGTTTAGTGTGCGCTGTGCTAGCGGGAGCACTTGTGCTCCTCAGAGAACTCAACAACGCAGGCTAGGCTTTCACATCACGCACACTAGTTTTTTTTTCAGCTGAGCAAAGAACGACAACGACGACAAGAAAAAAAAAAAAAAAAAAAACAGAAACGAAAAAAAGAGAGAGAGAAGGAATAAAACGCACTCGGCACGTTTAGCTGTTGACAGTCTAGTGTCTGCGCTGTCCTCTCTAATCTCTCCTTCCCTTTTCCCTTTCCCTAGTGTAGGGTAGCCAACCGGGCCCAGTCCTGGTTAACCTGCCTGCCTTTCATTTATCATTTTTTTCTCTCTCTCTCTCACCGAGATGTTTCATCTCATTGTGAAGCCTGAAGGATATTTTTCATTTTCCATTCTTCTAGCCTTTAGTCATTGGGTTGAATGAATCCGTGGCTCCGTTATCACCAGCGACGGCTACTCATTGTGATGGGTGATAAGAAGCGAATAGAGTCCTAGGATAACAACCCTTACGTGATACGGCCCCAACTAACCGGACTTGTAGGTTTCATTCCATCTTGCAACTTGTGGAGAAACCCACGGGGTGCACTCAAACATTCTGGTCGCTGTCAAATTCGCCACCCACAATATTAGCCCACAGGGCGGCCACGTGGCTCCCTCTTTGATTGGCTCGATATACGCGAACATGGCGGAATTTGACAGCCTCCAAAACAGGCTTAAAAGCACCCCGGTTTCGATTCCCGGGCTATTTGATATGTCGGTCGTTTTGTAGGGCTGCTCCAATGCATTCACCAACGCATACACGTGTTTGACTGGAATGACTGATAGCGCCGAGTGCAATGCCTGCGGTGTCGAGGAAACCATAGAACACCTACTGGGGTGCTGCCCATCATTTGAAAACGAAAGACATGACCTGTGCACAGCTCTAAATCAGCTGGTTAAAAAACCATTCACCTTGGACAAGATCTTGGGACCACGACCTCGAATATCGCAGCCACAAAAGGCCACAAAAGCGCTGCTGGCGATTTTTGAAAACTACCGGATTGAGTGACCGTCTGTGATCCGGACTGAGTGATCGTCAGTGATAGGGCTGATATATGCTCCTACGTCGACGATATCCACAGCGGACTTTCTATTCTTCTCTTAATCTTTCTCTCCCCTTTTCCCTTCCCCCAGTGTAGGGTCGTATTTTGCTCAACCAGCCAATCAGCGCGCGCCTGACAGCGATATCGTCGCCGAGGCGATGCTATCGCCGTAAGTGGATGGTTTCGGAATACGTCCCCTGGTGGTCTATAGGCTGTCTAACAGCTTGGGTCACTAGCTGTGCGCTCGAGGTAGAGATGCCGTGCCGTACTCCTTCCATCGTCCTCATCCTAAACTTCGTCATCCGACTCTCGTCCCGCCGTAGTTGTCACTGCTCCGCCCGCCCTTTCCCGCCCAGAAAAAAAAAACAACGAGAAAAAACAAATTCAATCAAAGGTAAGGAAAGGGTGTATAGAAAAGCCAGGCGATGCTACGCTGAAAAAAAAATCAATAAAGAATGCACGTCGGGATTTGCCTCTGCTCTGGAGAAGGGCGTAAAGTACGAGGTGTGACCAGAAGCCCGCGCCAACGCGGGCTGTAACGAGCAGGAGCATTAGGGGACGAAGGGTTAGGGGCCGTACGGGAACGGGGAGAAGGGGCTCGCGCCTTAAAAGGCACCGCTGCCGACAGTGAACAAAAGGCTTCGAGCGCTTCTCCTCGCAGAAGAAAAAAGTAGAAAAAACAAACAAAGCAGCGGGAGCTAGAGTGCGAACGGTCTTCCTCTAACCTTAGTCGAATGCCGCTTGGATTCATCTTCCTCGCTCTGAGGGTCGCAGTCGGCGATCTTTGCGGCGAGTGGGAAAAAGCGTGGTTCCAGCGAGAAGCGACGTGTTCGTCACATTCTGTCATGGAAGCCCGTCGAATGGCCGGCTGCCGTGATTGTGGGATGACATCGGCACGCGAATTTGTGGGGCGCTGCGCAGGAAACGTGAAAGATGCGCAGAAAGAAAGAAGGCAAACCAAACCAAACAGTAGGCAGAGTTCCTTGCTCCGTGTCCAAACATTTCTTACAGAATCTAACCGAATGCCCTGCTAAATTATGTTTTAATCTTTGTGTACCTTTAAATTAATTATTATTCATTCAATCTGACTTTACTGGTTTTATTTTAACATATAATTCTACGTTATACAGCTCTAATTCACAGATATTCGGAAATTTATGCTTCATATTAAATTGGAATAATCCTTGCATTTCTTGGCCATTCCCCAATAGCGGGTAGGAGCCATAGACGAGATTGGCAGCAATGCGAACAACAAGCAATCGGCGACGATTCTCATTAGGGGGTGTGCGAGCAGTGATTTTTGAGACCGAATCGAATACGAATCTAATATGAATCGAATACGAATCTAAAACGAATCGAATACTAATCGAATAGCGCGAAAAGCGAATCGAATCGAATGCTTTTAGAATAGTTTTCGAATAATAAACAGCCGTTATCAAAATTAATATAATACCATAGTCCGTAATAAGGCATTGTTTATTAAAAGCACAAATGAAGCATTAGGAGCAAACAAGTAGTTTCTTCGCATGCACAGGGCTCTTCAGAGAGTACGAATGATCGCTGTACAGCCTGTAAAGTATGGCTACCTAAGTGACGCAGCCTGCCCCACTATGCATTGCAAGTAATGCAGAAACAACATCGTCGCGCGACTGGCCGCTCGAGGCAGTTTGCGTGTATTCGCGGGCTTCATTCACATTAGAAAAAAAAAAAAACTTTTATGTAGCACGTATTCAGCAACAGAAAGCTGTATCGGGAGTCTTTTTCGCGTTGCTCTACAATTTTCTCGTTGACACTTTTCATGAAACTACAATAATTGAGAAGTTGATTTAAAAATTAAGACTATATTTACGTAATTAGGCGGAATGCGAAAAATAATCTGAGTATCAAACAACATTACCTTGACTCTGCCCAGCTACGTGACATTTGCGTATTTTTAACAATCTTGGTGCAGGATAGTTGGGGCACCCGGTATACCATAACCAGTGGACGTACAGACTACACAGAACTCGCTGTGGTATGAGCTCAGTGAATGGTAGGACGTTGCGCATGCTCAGCAGAAGCTCACGGTTTCGATTCCCAGCCGGGGCATCCGCATTTCGACGGGGCGAGTTACAAAAAAGACGCTCGCGTATACTCAGGTTTGGGTGCACATCAAAGAGTCGTCAGTATACACGACTACACGTATACTCTAGATGTTCTACGCGTACTATGCAAGGCCGTCGAAATATAATTTGGAACCTTCAGCTTCTTCCTCCCTCATAACAGTGTTTTGTTGTGGGACGTTAAAAACACCACAATAGGATGTTTTCTTTTTTTCAATTATTTTTGCAGAACACACGGACGAAGCGTAGCGTGAACTAACAACTGTTTATTAATACCGTTTATTCCTTCAGTGCCACAAGCAGTGCGGTTCGACATCGCCAGATAAGAGCTCCGTTCGTATAGCCTCGCTAAAAACACAGTGCAAATTTTAAAGCCAAAGTTCGCTTCGTGAACCCTCCTGTATAATCTCCTGACAAGTGGCTGTACTGGGTGCTGCTGCTGTCTTGCGGAATAGCTCGTACTTAAAGAAAAAAGAAAGAACCGTATGGTCAGCAGGTCGCCACGAGACGGCGCTGCGCGTGTTGTCGCTACTTCGCCAGCGTACGAGATAAAAGCGTTATCAGATGCCGCGTATACTCGCGGAGCATGTTGTGATATGCCTCTTCGTGGAGTGAGACGCCAACAAGTGCACGAATGTCTGTAGACCGAATAAAAAGAAGCGCGGGTTTAAAAAGAAAGTAAGAAAAAAAAAAAACACGAGCGAGCGAACATCGGGAAGTTGCAGAGATGAAGCACTTCTCCCTGAGCGGATAAGAAGCTCTGCCGAAAATGGACAAAAAGGAAAAAAAAAAGAAAATAAACGTAAGAAGACACCACCGAGAACACCCACCAACACTGGCGTTTATACCACCCAACATGTCCTATTTCTCGTATAACGCCCCGCTATCTGTCAGCGAGTCGTTAAAGCTTGCGTGCCCCTTTCGAATGTAAATTTCGTACCGATAGAGAACTGATAACCTGCACGTAATCAAGGAAAGGAGTATGCACTTACATTTGAAGCAAAACTCACTCAATCAGGCCATCGGACAAATGCAACCCTTTCTGCGATCTCAACAGTCTTCGCACGCCCCTCCTCTGCCTCCCTCCCTCCCCTTCCAACTACGTTCTCTTTTCCCTTTCTCCGCTATAGTGCAGCCAACCGCTGATATCATCTGCGTTCCATGCCCTTGTGCTGCTCTTGCCCTTATCTCTCCCTATCTGCAGGTCTCCGAACGACGATTACGAATCTTGGAGGACGCTTATGCTTCGCCTTTAAGAGTACCACGCGATAGCATTCAAAGATCCCGACTGCTTCTCACGCTTCCCGGCAACTGCAGCTTATGTAACCGTAATGTTTACCGCGAAACGCTGGCGGCGAACTCTATGCACGAAGGCGAGCTTTCCGGTAGAAACGCGGCCTCTTGCGAGGGCCGATCCCGGAGGTTGTGCACAGCCGCGTTCAAAATAGTGACTCGTTTCCAGGTTTCCGTTAATGATTTCGCACTTTTAATATTTCAGTCTGAGAAGATTTAACATAAAAGACATGCGCTGTCGGAGTTTTGTTTCATGACATTTGTTTGTGGGCTGTCATTCTCAAAATTCCCAGGAATAACCTTGTCAAGAATGTCAGACGAGCTACGAGCAACTTTGGTGATAGAATGGTGTGTCCTGGCATATAAGTACATACACGTGCTACATACCGGGTGTTCAAATTAGGTTTCATGGAATTTTTAAAAATTGCCTGTGGCAGGTACTGTAATTCTTATCGTTGAGCTGGGTTATTCGAAGAGGCGGACATTAGTAGCACGAGAAATCGATACCATATTCAAATAATTAACAAAAATTGACTAATGAACTTTTAGTTAATTACTTTACGACACATATTGCAATTTGCGAATTGTAGGCGGTGAGTCTGCCAGATGCATCCACTTCAATGAATTTCCAGGATGACACCAGTTTGAAGATATTATTGGCCGAAGTGTGGGACGAAATACATGGGCGTTCCAGTTACTTTTGTGCTTCGATGTATAAAACAGCATTTTGGTAAAAAAAAGTAAGTGGAAGAACAGGGCATTTTTACGGCGAGTTTGATGGCGCATATCTCCAAACTGGTGTAGTCCTGGAAATTAATTCCGACGGGATACGCCTGACAAGCTCACCGGCTACAATTCGTAATTTGCAATATGTGTCGTAAAGCAACTAACTAAGAAGTTCATTACTCAATTTTTGTTAATTGGTTGAATACGTAATTCGATTTCTCGTGCTACTAATGTCCGCCTCTTCGAATAACCCAGCTGAAGGATAAGAATTATGCCACCAGCCACAGGCGATTTCTAAAAGTTCCGTAAAGCTTAATTTTGAACACACGGTATACCTAAATACGTACGGACATTTTCGCTCACGGACAACGACGCCGACACCGGATTTTCTGCGACACGGGACACTCCACGCTATCGCGTTAAAATTGACTAAGGTGCCCGACATTGGGATTAGAACCTCGGTTCTCCAGCACTGAGCATCCCGGTGCCCTAACCATGAGAGCCACATTCGCGCGTGTGCTTCCATCGTGCTAAGGTCAACTAGCTCTTTGAGATGATCGCCGCGTGTGTCACGTGCCTATAGCACGGACTTCGCGTGAGCGCATGCGCGCGCGGCAGTTTCCTTCACGTCATAGACGCACGAATCGAAAATGGGCATTTGAGTAACATCTTTGAGAAAGTTTCGCTTCCCACAGATTCCTACATGGCGCTGGATTTGCTCTTTTTTTTTTTATTTACACAGAGCTGGTGCAACACCGGCCGTCACATATCTATGCCATATCTGCAATGAGCCCGAATCCATTCAACATTCCATTGACAGCGATAGCTGTTATGGGCTCCCTTATCGTTTTGATGGCCGCTGATGTCAGTCCAAGGAATCCTAAAGCGCTTTACGAGTCTGTAAAGATTGAACGAGGGAGGGAAAATATGCATATTTCATGCACTGTGAGAATCGGACAAAACCAAGTTCTCGCGAGCCTAGCAAGGCAAAAACCGGCGAATTACGACGAGAGACACGATGCATGGCGCTTCAGTGACGAATGCGTACCTCAGCCTATGCACGCACACCAGCGGACCTTGTAGAGCGAGAGATTTTTTTGTTCAGCTATAAAACGTGTCGAATCGAAAGACTCGACGTGCTCGACCTTGTATAGAAAGGAGCGCCGAGTATACGATGAGAAACACGTAGTGAATTTCGGCGGCGAACGTGATGGCCTCGTTGAGTCCCCGAAGTTGTAAACTTGGTACTGTGACAAATTGTGATTGTACACTGTGTGACTTAGGATGGGACGCCGACACTGTGTAACACCAGAACGTTACGCCTTCGCAGACTGCGTGGCAGTGCCCACCGAAACAATTCTGTCTGGTGCGCGCGCGCGCGCGTGTGTGTGTGTGTGTGTGGTGGTGTGTGTGTGTGTGTGTGTGTGTGTGTGTGTGTGTGTGTGTGTGTGAGTGTGTGTGTGTGAGTGTGAGGTGTGTGTGTGTGTGTGTGTGTGTGTGTGTGTGTGTGTGTGTGTGTGTGTGTGTGTGTGTGTGTGGTTTTTCTTTTTTCTTCTTTTATTCTGCTTCTCTCTCTCTCTCTCTCTCACCTATCGCATTCATTTACCCCCTCCCCCTGTACAGGGTAACTAACCGGAGATAATCTCTGATTAACTTCCATCTCTTTCATTTGCCCTTTCTCTGTCTTTATTAGATTTATGAAATTTCACAATTTTCAAGAATTTTCTAAAAAAAAATGACAGATATTGAAAATACACCTCCTACAGCTAGTCCACTTTAACATATTTCAAGTTCAACGGTCCTGACCAAATTTGGTGCAGTGGATGTAGAGAAAAACGATTTATCCGTTCCCATCTATTCGTATAGGAGCTTACGCTCAGGAGCTCATATGATATCCAGGGTTTGACGGAATCTCGTCTGGTCGGGAAGACGCATGGTAAATAATAGAATACATGGTGGGTATTCTATAGACCGTCAACAAGAATCCTTGTAAGGGAATGACAGGATTAGCGCATTAGCGGTTTCAGGCGGGCATTCTGCTAATCCAGCCGGGCTTCATACTTCATATAAGTATTAGAGCACTGCACGGGCCGATTTTTTCAGCCCGGGCCCGGCCCGGGCCCGTTTTACGTTGGGCTACCCACCCGAGCCCGACCAAAAGTTTTATGGCGAGTACCCGGGCTCGGCCCGGGCCCGGAAATATTCTACGTTAGCCGCCCGGCCCGGCCCGCCACCCCTCTACCTTAGGCCCGAACCCGGCCCGAGCCCGGCTCGAAACCAGCCCGAACCTGGCCCGAGACCGGAAAAGATCACCGAGCGGCATTTAAAAAATAAAATAAAGAGGAGAACAAAAGGAATTATTCTTAAGGCATAAATACATGTCATATGCAATTATGAACACCATTTGAGCGGTCTGAACGCAAATACCAGCGCGCGAAGTAGTACGAATGACCCTGCCGAGCCGTATCGCCAGAGACGCGACCTTGATGCGGTCCAATCCACTTCTATCGCAGCGCCCCCACAGTACTTTTCCACGTCGGGCGCCTCACTGCATAGCATGCGTCGCCCTAGCCGCTCGTCCCACTCAACCGTATTCTAGTACACTATAGCCGAAGCACAGCCACGACCGGTCATGAGCGCAGCGCATGGATGCAGGGAAAGAAAAAAAAAAAAAAGAAAGAAAATGCTTCTCGTTCCTCCATGGTGCAGCGTAACGCGCTGCTGCTAGGCGGCCGGTTGAGAATATGCGTGCAATCATGGATGGACGCAGTGCCATATTTCAGCCGCGTGACGAATTATCTTATTTTACAAGTCATCGTTTTACCAATTCGCCTTTGAAGAATCAGCAAGTCGCGAACGCGCTTGCACCGCGCTGAATGCATTAATTACACTGATTTAGGTAAGGAATACAATGGCATCCTTTATCTTGAGGCGACTTCGTTCTTTCCGGACTTTTACATTCTGTTCGAACAGCGCAAAATACGGCGGAAGGGGAAAAGGTAAGTACGCAGGAGTGGCGCTGCTAGCTTCCAGCTGCGCCGGGGCAACAGGTTTTTCAGAGTCGAGACGCGCGAGGATAACTCGCTGCACGTTACATGCACACCATCAGAAAATCCGAGCTCGGCCCGGGCCCGCGTCAAAATACCCGAGCCCGGCCCGGGCCCGGGTCAAAAAGCACATGCCGTGCCCGAGCCCGGCCCGAGCCCGTGACAAAACTGCCCTACCCTGGCCGGGCCGGGCCCGGGCTTTCGGGTAAGCCCGAGCCCTTGCAGTGCTCTAATAAGTATATCCACTGCGATAACTTAATCGCTATGGCGTTGCGCTGTTAAGTTCGAGGTCAGCGGTTTGACAGCGGCCGCAGCGGCCAAACATCGACGAGGACGAATTAAATGTATAGACGTTCGTTTGCTTAGATTTAGGTACACGTTAAAGTATACCCCAGTTGGTCAATATTAAACCTGACTACATCCATATACGGCGCGCCTCAATCATATCGTGGTTTTGGCACGTAAAACCGCAGGATTTATTTTTTATTTTTGTTGTTCTAAGCGTCGCTTTAAACCCGGTGCGTCGAGATCGTCAACGCGATATCTTTTTTTCTGAATCCCCCGGTTAAAAAAGACATCGGCTCCCACATCACGCGTAACAACAATCGCTCCGGTGCGTCTGTGCGTCAGATAATACGCCGGACCGTAACGACCCACTGGTGCCATTCATTATCCACCTGTGTGCGCATTTCTCGGGGAAGCAAACCTGCAGTCCTGGCGACGGAAGCCCCTTCCCCTCCCAAACTTGCCCGTCTGCACACCCCAGGTGTTCGTTTGTCCTTATCTCTATATTGTAGGTGAGCAGCAGGGGAGTTCGGTTTGAGGAGGGGAGGCTCACCACGCCCCCTACCGGAGGCTTCCACCGCCACCGTGCGATTATCGTCATTAAATGAGCATTCCCTGTCGTCTTTTCGAAGAGAATCCCCCACGTTCTCCTTCCTTTCGCTCGACTGACGAACCCTTTTGTTGAAATGTTTTATTTTGTTAAAGGCTTCGTGTACTTTTCGAGCGCCGTCTCGCGCCTCTCGAGAATTCACGAGACTCGGCTGTATGCTGGTACGGACTGGAGTTGTGAGGGCCTTCGTAGCAGCACTATCTTTTTTTTTTTTTTTTTTTGTTCTGTGTGCGGTGGCTATTTGTAGCTAACAACGGCTTTCACAACCTGTTTGTCGGGAGCTCTGAATTTTAAAAATCCCATTCTGGGGTCGTACGGGCGAAAACCACGATTTGGTTACGAGGCACGCCGTAGTGGTGGACTCCGGAATAGGTTCGGTTTTCTGTAGTTCTTTAACGTGCACCCAATGCATGGTACATGGCCGTTCTTTTTTTTTTTTTTTTCATTTTGCCGCTATTTGTTGGCATTTGATCTCGCAACCTAGCGCAATGCCATATCAACTAAGCCAGCATGGTGTCTTCATAAATTTTCGCCCTCGATCTGTGTAAATGACTGTAAATTAAACTAAACGTAAACTAAAGCCCTTCTTGTTAAGAAATTGAGCTCGGCATATCGAGCGCCACTGTAACTGGCAGGCTTCCTTGTCATGTGGCGAAACCTTAACTTCCGTTGGATTTCATTGACTTTCTTTTGGCTTCGAAGGTGCATTCACGATGGCTTTTGCTGAATGTTCGATACCCTCGTGAGATAATGCGTAGTGGAGAAGGGCATTTCGTGCTTTATACTCACACATCTTGTTGCTATATATAGCAGGCGTTTCTGTTTATGCAATACAATATACAATACCATACAATACAATGCAATACAATTTTATTTTCATCAGAAAGATGAAGCAGGCTGTGGGTAAAAGCAGCTGCCCCAAAGAGCATCTTAACACAAGCCCACAGCCCCCTCAGTACAATGCAATCGGCGATAGCAGCTAACGCGATACACTTCACTAAATGTGGAAACATCTATCAACCACATGACAAGGAGCAAAAAAACAAAAACAAAAAAAACTACTTAATAAAACTCTTCGACACCAATAAACCTGCGCGAAAAACACGCAGCTTCGCATTTCATTACAACGTAGAAAAAGAAAAGTTAATGTGGTTAACTTAGATGTAGCAATTGAGTGATGGCATCTGCACCATGATGAGGGCTTCCGGTCACGGCTGTCATAACGGCCACTTTCGTAGCTATAGAAAGATATCTACGGAAATTTATTTCCGCGTCAGTAGGGGAACACGCCTCCATTACATGAGCTATTTACTTCTAAACGGGCCTTATTACAACGTTACTGCACTTTACAGCAGCGAATCACGTGGTCAAGAACATAACCCGCGACCTCTAGCGGCCAAATCACCAGACGCACGCCTGACCCACGAAAGATCCATGGTGTTATATATATATATATATATATATATATATATATATATATATATATAAAGAGCCCGCGCAGACGCTGTGTACATCATTTTTCCTTAAACATGGCGGTCACGCCGTTTAATCGTCCGCAATTCGAGCCGCTCTTAAGCGCGCGAACAACCCCAAAGAATGCCCCTGCAAGTCGTCGCGTGCTACCAGACTCGTAAGCGCTGTGCAGACGGCATGCAGGGTTCCGTCGCGTCGTCTGCTACGAGACTTAAGCCTCGTGATGACACCCTGCTGTGACTATATACCCTTACGCCGCGTCATCTAACCGCCCTTCTGCAAAGAGCAGACGACAAAAGACGCCTGAACTCTATACACGCCGTACCTAGCGGAGCAAACTGTCGCAACACGGTTTCATCTCCACACATTTTGCTTTGCTTCTTTAGGTGTGTATATAGTTTCGCCGTCGTTTCGTACCAGACGTGTAATCCGGCGGCTCTACACTGCCGCATTTGTACACGCGCCAAGCCCGTCGCCGGCGCTCACTGGCCATAGCGGAAGTCGTTAACGACGCTCGCAACATGGCCGCGGCCATTTTGCGAGAAAGCGACCTCTGGTGGTGGTGCGTATCCGGTCGGCTCCGTGATCACGCTCGCGTCTGCGACGTTCTTCGTTTAATTCGTTCGCGTCTTGCCTTTTATTTCTTTTATTCTTGTTAATTCCCGACGAAACGTGTCCGAGGCTACCTCAGAGCACCGGCGCGGCGGTCTGCTTCTGTTATCGGAGCACGCCGCGCTTTTGTTTTCTTATTTTCTGAGTTCTTTCTTTTAAGGCCAAGGGTCAGCACGCGGGGGTCATGGCATCGCCCATTCTCGCCGGGTCGTCTGCTCGCGAGGAAGCAGACGACACCTTTTCGGAACGCCAGCCATTGTGTTGCCGGGTTTGCAGGCGTAGATTATTGCGCCTGGCCCCGGCGAATAATCAGTCTCCGAGCCCCTCGCTACTCGCAATTAATGGCGCGATAAGAGGCGTGCGTGTCGCGCGGAATCTTTTTAGGACTATAGGGTACCATGGAGCCGCCTGGCGCAAGCGAGAAGCCCATCGTTTTGTGCTGAGCGAAGAGTGTCGCGGCTATAGTTCGTGACGTAGGACTTCCTACATGCAATCCATTGCGCGCCGGGAGACCTTGCTGGTGTGCTGCGAACTTTGAGACGGAAGACCGTCTGTCCCGGGACGATTTTCGAGGACCGAGCGTGAGCCGGAGTAGTTTCAGTCGAAACGTATAACGCGGGCATCAGCGGCAGGCCGTTACGAGCATGCGTTAAAGACGGCCGACGGTCGGACTAGTTCGTTAAGCGGACTTGAGAGACGCATTGCATTGTCTCAGCGGAGAGACGGGACAAGATGGCGCCGCCGGAAGAGATGGACGCAGGGCCGACGATCTGCAATGAAGCTTCGTGGACTCAAATGGCCGTGACCAAAAGCGATTTGCTATGATTGCAATTTTATTTTTGACTGGTGAACTTAGGCAGAGCTGAGACAAAGGCACGCACTACATATTTGGCAGTTAAGTGTTTGCGTGAAGCCGAATGGCAGCGTATACGTCTATAGTCCGTGTCCAGCTTAGTAGCCCCCTCAGACGTCCGCGTCTTAGTGCGACTGCACGGTCACTTACCACCTTTGACGGCCCCGTTCAGACGAGCAGCGACGCAGTTACGCATTAACGTGAACATTAGTGAGGTAGTGCTATGCTGTAATAGCAATCTAGTCTACGTCTAAAGTTCAACATGTGTGGGGTTTCAGTCATACACATGGGGAGGAAGTGCATGCACGCTTGCGAGCAGGTTGTGCTGATGTATTGAAACAATCCCACGAGAGAGAGAAAAAAAAAAACGAAAACAGTCGTCATGGTTCGTTGACTTAGCAACATTGCTTTCGCCTAAGCGAGGAAGAAGAGTACCAACATCTTATATTTATACCCTTGTAATTATAAGATGATGGGCGCTGAGTTAAAGTTATCGACTTACGTTCAGAAAAAGAAGAAACGAAAAGCCCGACGTGTCTGTGTTCAGACAGATGTGCTGCAATTTAAACAACATCCACTGCAGGTTATATTGCAGTTCAGCACACGTAGGCATGACAGAAAATTTCTGTCGCTCTGTGGCTTAGTGACTATACGACGCTCCGCTGCTCAGCACGAGGTCGGAGGGTTCGATTCCCGACGGCAGAGGTCGCGCATTCCGACGGACTCTCGTTTACCTACATTTGGTTAAATTACAAAACCCCAGGTGGTCAAAATTATTCTGCATCCCTCCACCACGGTGTCTCAATGGTATCTCAATGAAATCCGGTTTGCCACCCTACGTTGGGGAGAGAGGGGAGGGGAGGTAGAGAGATAGGAAGGCGAGAGAGAGAGAAAGGATTGGAGCACAGCCGGCCACTATCGCCGCCTACACTATCACCGCATCGTAGCACTTGTAGTACCATAAACATCAGTTCAGGCTACAGTCGCTTGTGTAGGTCCGTTGTAGTATCTCACAGCTCATTCATTTATTTCGGGACGACAAAGCAAACCCATCGAGCGGCATTTCAGTAGGCGGCACTGCTTTTGTTCTTGTGGTCATCGAACTCTGGCCCAAGGACAAGACGTACGTTTATCCGAACGCTCTGCTTTTATAGCCCTCCCGAAGATACAGAAACTTGCGCGCCGTCTTCAAACATCCGCGCAAGGCTTTTCATCGGCGCATTGCGCGTTCCTCAACATTCCGGTGGCCATACAGTGACGTCATGCGCACCAAGTGCTTTCCTGACTTTGCGACCGCCTTGCTCCTACACATGACGTCATTGTCGTGGGCCCGGGGGGGGGGGGGGGGGTGCTGGAGCGCGCGGTTCCAAATGAGCCCACGGACGGCTATGACCCACATGGCGGGGGGTGGATGATTGTTTTTCGGTAGCCGATAAACCTCGCGGCAACGGCCAAGGAATGGCTGGCCGGCAGCAGCTTCTCCATCTCAAAGCCTCACCCGGAGAGAGGCGAATCTGTTTGTTATTGAATCACTATTACGAGAAACCCCCGGCGGGTACGAACAAGGGCTGTATCGCTCGAATGAACACACCATATAACTCGAGAAGAGTTGGAAAAGAGCTCAGCATCGCGGCCGGGACCCCGGGCTGGTGAACAACGCGCTGCACGTTTTTTTTTTTTCTTTTTCCCCGGAGCTGTCGACGAGGGTTCGAACGCCCCCTCCTCGGTGGTTGCGGCGATCCTTTTTCTGGCCTTCGGAGAATGGCACCGGGAAACAGAGCGGGCAGGCTACGCTTGATTGGAAGAGGAGGGCAGGTGGGGAAAGGCTGAGGTCTGATTACGTAGCATATTTTATTTATTTATCGAGACGTTTTGTCTATTTCTTGTGCTGTTCGTTCCTTAGTTCATTTGTTTCCATTGCTTACTGCTCTCGGCTGGGCATTCTCCTGTATCTGTAGTAATAATAGTTTTTTTTTTTCGTGTGGGTTGCTCTATAGTGTCTTTTGGAGTAATACATTTTTTCTGCACTTGAAAAATGGACATATTTAATCGGTGCTTAAAATAAGTAAGAAAAAGTGACGCACACAAGGCACACCGCTAGTGTCTCGTGGGCCACGCTAGGGTCATGTGTACATATTTAACTAATAGCTCTAGTTAAATATCTCATAGTTCTGGAATTCGCACCGAATGGCCCGACTTCCCGATCTGCTCGCTCGCTCGCTCGCTCACTCACTCACTCACTCATCACTCACTCACTCACTCACTCACTCACTCACTCACTCACTCACTCACTCACTCACTCACTCACTCACTCACTCACTCACTCACTCACTCACTCACTCACTCACTCACTCACTCACTCACTCACTCACTCACTCACTCACTCACTCACTCTGAAGAAGAAGAAGAAGAAGAAGAAGAAGAGAAGAAGAAGAAGAAGAAGAAGAAGAAGAAGAAGTAGAAGAAGTACGTTTTTTGCACAGCTTAGGAAAGCTGAGCCCTGTGCTCGGTTTTTTTTTACATTGAAATCAAAATGAAATGGAGAGATCTGGTTGCCGACAATGATAACGGCTATTTCTTTTTACATCATGGTAAAAGTAATCAGAAAAATATTGCGTAATAAGAAGTAACGTTCATTTTTTCTTGCGCTAAGTATAGTAAGACGCCACAGGGATGAAACGGACACTGGAAATGAAGCGGACACGAAGTGACACACGGGAGCGCAAACTACCAACTGGTTTATTGTCAGATCGTTAAACAGTATTTAAAGCATACAGCGCCGTATTGCGACTGCGTGAACTATGATCACAGCAGAAATACTCAGACCACGTACCCACGTTTCTGGTTGTTATGATTCTATCGGTGTATTCTGTGTGTGTATGCATTCTTTGCATATGTGATTTCGGCTTTGGTTAGCATGATTGAAGGCGTGCTCACGCAGTTGTCTTTTTCTTCTTCTATTTCTAAAGCCTCTCGTATTTCCCTAGTTATTTTGTCTCTTTCATTAGCGACGACTGTCGTCTTGTCAAAGTAAGCTGTGCATTTGCACGTTCTACGATGCATGGCGAGATTGCTGGATGCGGCTACTTGTTTGCATGCGTATCGATGTTCTCTGAGCCTGTCATTCAGACAACGTCCCGTCTGGCCCACGTATACCTTACCGCATTTTAGCGGAATCTTGTACACGACGTTATTTTCACAGAAAAAAAAATGAATGCACACCAACTAGCCCAATTCATAGCTCTTCTAAAGAAGTAACGTCACAGCTAGGTTCGGCAAATTTAGAGCGGACTTGGATAATATAGATAGTCGCTGCCAATCTTTCTGTTCCGGTATTTCGGCGCTGCAAAATCGTGTCGTTGAGCAAGCACCAACTTACCCAAGAAAAATATGTTATACGCGCAGAAAGGCTGGTTTCTGGTTAAAAAAAAATAAATAAAACAGGCTGTTTAAGCACTGCCAATGCATTGCCGCTATTTGCTCTGCATGATTAAAATATCATAGTTTTGGTGGTTGTTACCAATGACCAAGGAGGCTAGAATTAGGTGTCTGCAAATGCACGCTTACTTTGAAAAAAAAAGAAAGAAAAAAAAAAAAACACAGGTAAGAGAAAGACCCCCCCCCCCCCCCCCGTGCATGGGAGGCTTTCAGAGGTCTTTAGGCCACTGTATTATTATTATAATTGCTATTATATATTTTTGTCAAACCAGTCTGTATTCCAAAATCAAAGGTTAAGATGTTGAGGACAACCATGGTCAAAACGCCACTAAAAGGGCTTGACAAGGCCCACGGACGAGTTTACATGGAAAGAACAAATACTGGACTCGAGCAAGAAATGCGTCTCTTGTACACTATAACCGAGCTTTTGTAATAAGAAAAATAAATAAATGGGGAAAACACGTAAGTATATGCAAGAATAGACAGGATATAAAGGACACGTGCAATCTGCACGCACGACACGTAGTGTTACGATAGTGTAACAATTGTCATGAAACTTAACATGTGTCGAAAAATAGATACGTGCAGCATTAGCGTTGCGTGTACAATAGAGAAAAACTGCCAGAGAACAGTGAGGCACGATAGATGGGTTTGTCGTATAGTCCAAGTAATGAGACCATGATGGAGCACACATTCTGCCTTTATTAATTTTTTTCTTCTACGGAGTACTACGGAGTTCGATATATCGTACGACGGACTTCGAAAGTACGACGGAGTTCGATAGTATGCTGGAGTCCGATTGTACGCCGGTGTCCGATTGTACGCCGGTGTCCGATTGCACGCCGGTGTCCGATAGTACGCCGGAGTCCGATAGTACGCCGGAGTCCGATAGTACACCGGAGTCCGATAGTATGACGGAGGCAAATCGATCGAAGAGTCAGGCTGGACTGCCCAGAGGTGCAGCGCCAGCCGGATTAATCGCGTTCGTGTCGTCGGCACCGTGGCACGCCCACAACACTCGCCTCACTGCACTCAACTGCCGCGAGATGGAACACATAGAGTAGATACGCGTCAAAGCAGAGGGCCTTCGGCAGGTTCCAAACTTCGCCGCATGGTTGGGGGAGTTTTTCTCCCGGCTCTCTAAAAGACTCCTTCGAAGCGGGGCAGCCACATTAGAAAGCCTATTTTTGGGATACGACGCGTAGAAACCGCCCCCTCAACGCTTACGCAGACGCACGGCGGAGGGGGGAGTTGGTGGGGGGAGGGTTCTACCGGCCGAACGCTATATACCCCCCCTAGGGGGACTGCTGCGATGTATCGGGTTTCGGCTGCTCCTGCCCTGTGGGTAAACAGTGGGAGCCGATTCAGGTCCTTCGGAAGCTCTCCGCGAAGCTCCCGCGTTATAAGCCGCTGCGGTCGCGTGTCTTCTTCCTCTTGCCTTCCGAAGTGCGGTGGCACTGCGACGTTCAGTGGCACCAACATGATGACGTGTGCCCTTGGTGTCGTCGTCCCTACAAGAACAAATCAAAGAAGAGCAAGGAGAGAGAGAGAAAGTGCTTACGCAGCAGTTTTGTTTTGCCTCCTCGTTAAGCGAGGGCACCTCGTACCAGGACCCAGGGGGCGCCACTGTCTCTGCGCTCGTTCGCGTCCCTTTAACTCTGTTCTGTTTAGGGGGGATGATCTCTGGCAAAAACATCCGCCTCCCCACGTGACCTGCAGCAAAGCCTCACCCGCCCGCCCATCCGCCACTTGGCGAGCACTGCCTCCGCCACGTATGACGTAACGAATGGGTGGTCGCCGATGGCTCGTGCAGAGAGAGAGACGCGATGACAAGCGCCTGCCTGTCACCCCCTTGTCCCAGAGCCACACGGCGTCACCGGCTTCCGGGAAGTCTTCGCCGAAGTTGATTGCGCGTTTTTTAGTGCGTGGAGCAGGCTGTGCTTTGTAACCGCCCCAGAAGCTCCTGGACCAGCGTAGTCGGTGCCCCACTGTCGTTGCCTCCAGGGGTGCATTGACGTCGGTACAGCTTGTGCATCTCTTTGTGAAATGTCAGTCAGTTGTATGAGTGTCACTAATAAAGGGAGTTATATAAATCACATAGTGGAAGGCTGTAATTGCTTACTGTTCGACGTGAAGAATGAGGGGCTCGTTTATTTCTTCTTGCTAGCCATAACCATACTCAGCTACAGAGAGTAAAGCGCCAGAAAACATGCTCAAAGTCAACAGCTACGTTTAAATGGAATGCAGAAATGATGAGGTAAGGGGAAATTAAAAGGGAGAAAAGGACAACTTGTCGCATTCGGAAGCCTATCCCCAATCCTTCGCACTATAGCATCTAGTGTTTTACCCATTAAGCTACAGCTGTGGCCACGGTCCCGTCCACTTTCTTGGGTATTTGCGTACAAGATTATCCCTGGGAGTGTTATCTGTTGGTACACTTTCAACTCTCTTTACCTTGTTATTTCAACATTCAGTGTCCCTATGCTTGAAGCACTCAATTAATTCGACCTCGCGACCTACAATTTGCTACTCTCCTTGGTATATCCCCCAGACCAGGACACAATTTTCTGCATATTTCTTTGAGAAACTCATTAGGGTTTGCTTTGTTACTTCGTGGCAACTCTAAGGTAGAGGAAAATTTTTCCCCCCTTTCAGAATAAAGCACCGCAGTTAAATATCATTTTCACGGTTTTGTTTGTATTCTTGCCCATCGTGCTTCACGGAAAGCGGGCGGTTGACTATGGCCAGTAAGGACTGCGCTCCCATGTATGTGGGTGATACAGCCCACTCAGGCAAACTGATGCCTTTAGCCGCATCTCCTGAGATTGCATGTATGTATGCATACTGTGCGTCTCAAAATGCTTCAGAGGTAATACAGCCGATACCAGCGGTATCTATCGCCAATCTCGAATGGCCAGCCGCACCTGGTAACTGTAAGACGCGATAGCTTTCTTCAAACAGAGCAGGTGCTCATCACCGCGTCACCGCCCACGAAGCCTCGGACGCAGTCTGGGTTAACCTCCCTGCCTCTCATTTATCATTTTTTCTCTCTCTCTCTCTCTCTCTGGACGAAGCTGGGCCGCTCACTTCATCATGGTAATCACCCCCGCTCAGTTTAGCGGCGGTAGCACGCACTCTTTCAGTCGCCCAAACAACGCTTTGTAACGCAGAGAGCAAACGTTCAGGTATCGATCATGTTGTTCCCAGTATAGACCACCGCGGTTTTTGCCGTTTGATGTCTCGTCAAAAACGTTAACTTACGACCGCGCTCGTCTTCAGAATCCATGCTGGAGCTCACGCGGTCGGTGTTTCACCCTGACGGTTCGTCAGCCCGCGATCAAGTTGGGTTCACGGCGTACACGTCATTCTTTTTTTCCCCCACATTTACCTGCAGTTCCCACGCGTTCCCACGCATTGCCGAAAGCGATCCCTAAATGCGAGGTGAGTGGCCCGCCGCGAGACGGATCATCCAGCGCGTTTGAAAACAGCGCCGCCTACGTTCAAGCCGAGAAGTCGAACCGAGACAGATCACCGGCGCTTTTAACGCGCGACCCGATGACAGTTTTCGGAACGTCAAGACGGAGCACCCGACCCCCCCTGGCGCCAAAAGGTGCACCTCGCTCCCTCGCGGCACGGGCGTGTTTATCCCCCAAGACAAGAGCTCCGCTATTCAACGCCTCCCGACTAAAACATCGTTAGGGAACACGGCAAGAAGAGACGCCGCTTCTTTTTAGGACGAAGACAACACCGCGGAAAGTACAGAAGGGACACCGGTCTTCCTTGCGTCGTCTGCTAGGCTCCCTTCTGGATCTGATGCCGCTGAACTACCAGACGACGCCGACCGCTTCGTCTGTTCCCGTCCCCCACGAGCACTTGGCTTCGTGCTCGTACCGGCTCCCGACTTCTACCCCCACGGGTAGGCCGACTCACGCCTTCCTTTCTGCTTCTTCCACGAACGGGCCCCTGTTAGACGGACCGCTCCCCAGGGGGACATCTTTTCTCTTTTCTTCTCTCCCGCTTCCTCACCGGCCGCTTCTATTATTGTCCCAATCTCTGCCTCACTAAGCCTTACCTACCGTGCGCAAAGGGAACGGTCGGCTCCCAGCGGCGCCTCTAGCAACGACGGCGGGGGTTTTATGTGCCCGGTAGCCCACGTCGGTCCTTCTGCAGACGAAACGGAGTCGGGCTTTTACGACCTCCTAATTGGCTCCATCGCTCTCTGCTCCCACTCGCGCGCGCGCGCCCTCTGTTTGCCTGGGTTGACACTGGCCTCCGAGGCCCGCGGCGTGATCGGCAATCACTTAAGGCTACGTGTCACCACGTGCCCGCCAAAAAAGACGCACCGCCCCCTCACCTCCTCGCGGGTAGCTTCATTACGCACTCCCGCCCTTCGACCCCATTACGGACGAGCCTTTGGCTCGCAGTATAGTTCAAGCCTGCGTCTTCTACGTAGCTCGAGGCACCGGGTCGTTTGTCGTCTGCTCCCAGTTTTGTAAGAGCCGTCTGCTTCTCGCCGTCTTTTTTGTCTGGGGAGGGTGCATTCCCGGAGACGTGGCCCTTTGGGTTTCCGCGGCCATTCTCTCCACCCGGGCTTCCCTAATAGAGCCGCTGCTGAGGTTTGTTTGAGCGTCTGTTCGGGGCAGATGTAGGTGCTTGAGAGAGGATATGGACGCCGCACGAGCACGGACATACTGTTCTTCCGCTTCCCGGAAGGCAAACACGGGCTGCTCATCAATCGTGTTGTTGCAGCAGTGGCCGAAGAAAGCGACCGTAAGGGTCCAATCATTAGGTTGTAATGAAGAACCCCCGGAGCTACGAGACCTCTTCTAAAGCGGGATAACCTCGGAGTCCCCAGCATGTCTTCCAAGCCGCCACGACCGTGGGATTTGGTGGGAACGGAAGTCCGCAGCACACCTACGCACCCTGAAGCTCTTCAACCACCCACGGTCTCGACTCCCTTCCCAAACGCGTCATTGCGGCTTTCCTTCACAAAAACGTTCCGTGTGTGGGCCATTAGGAGAGGTTCCAGTTGTGACGAGGTATGCCTACGCACCGCAGACATATTCGGACCTCGAAGGCACAGTTGGTTGGGGTTTGGGCTTTACTGTTGTATGTACATTTCGTGCAGTCTACACCGGTGCTAACATATGGGGCAGAAACTTGGAGGTTAACAAAGAAGCCCGAGAACAAGTTAAGGACCGCGCAAAGAACGATGGGACGAGAAATGTTAGGCGTAACGTTAAGACACAGGAAGTGAGCGGTGTGGATCAGAGAGTCAACGGGGATATTCTAGTTGACATCAAGGGAACCAAAATGGAGCTGGGCAGGCCATGTAATGCGTAGTACAGATAACGGCTGGACCATTAGAGTTACAGAATGGTTCCAGGGGAAGGGAAGCGCAGTCCAGGATGGTCGGAACTTAGCTGGGGTGGTGAAATTAGGAAATTTCCTGGCGCAAGTTGGGATCAGCTGTAGAGCAAGGCAGTACTAGAAGAGAAACTTGGGCGAGTTGGTGGGAATTCATGTTTAGGAAAATAACGGCGCTGGGTAGACAAGGACACAAAGAAGAAGCGCCAGTGTCATGTTCTTCTTTGTGTCCTTGTCTACCCAGCGCTGTTATTTTGCTAAACATGAAGCGCAAGACAGGTGTAATTGCAGATCACTGGGAGAGGCCTTCATTCATCAGTAGACATAAGAACAGGCTTATGATAATGAGGATTGCGCCTAATGTGTGTCGTCGCAAAAAAAAAAAAACATTGTCGACGCAGTTTATAACGGACGATTTCGTTTTCGATTCATGGCCGTCGCCATATTGACCTGTTACGTGAACGATTCATTCACTGATTCACTTACATGACTGGGTGACTGATCTCAAGGGCAATTTGAGACTCAGTTTTAGATGGCTCCTGATTAATTTCGGTCTCCTGCAGGTTCTCTGACGCGAACCTGAATCTATAAGCATAAAGGAGTTGTTGTGCATCTCGCCAAAGCAGGAATGCGGTCTCCGTGGCTAGGAATTGGAGGCGTGACGTTTTTTCAGCGGAAACATGCTTCGTACCTCGACAAGAAGTTAGCAGTTGAATTGTTTCAGAAGGCGTGTCTGTTTTTTATTATTTCTTTCATTTTCTTTATTGTGGTAACTGCTGCTGTCTTGTTGAACAGCTCACACAAAGGACAGCAGTTCTATAGATTTTATGACGAACCGGCTGGCTAATACGTAGCCCCGTCGGAAATACACCTATGTGCTGATGGCACATATGTGTGTCTTCTGTCCCCCCCCATTTTCTTATTTCTATGTTTAGTTAACAGCAGGCCAGATAAATTTAGGAGGCGGTGCTCCAGGGATTATTCCGGTCGGTACCTCGTTCCGAATTATAACTATATATGACCAACATGCTTTTCGTGAAGGTACGCTGCACGCAGAGCTGTGTACATAAACCGCGCAATAAACAAGCACTTAGGGCATCCATGCAGATTCACTGAAACAGTTTAATTACACGCTGCGACAAAGAAAAGTCCTTCTTAATTGGAGCACTTAGCGCCAAACACGGTAGTTATAGTTAGGTGCCTTCGAAATAGTCTAATCTCTGCTCGGCTTTTTCGCTGGGCACTTGCGTTGCAGGCTACACGCTTTGAACTCGGCGAAAGAGGTAACGCCCGAGCGACATTATATACTACGTACTCAACGTAGCTTAATTCCTCGGGTTATGCAGCGAACAATGCTCCGTCGTTCCTTATTCTTAGGGATCTTCATTCGCGCTGGGCAGGGGTCAGACGAAAGGTTCGAGTTCGTCTCAGCACGAACCGGAGTGAGATAGAAAGAGAGAGAGAGAGTGCGCGAAGGTATTTAATCACTCCACTTTGCCGAAAGACCGTGGAATGCGCGCGACGTTCATTTGTCGCCCAAGAAGATCGACGCGCCCTCTTGTATGCAAAACAGGAAAGCACGTACGGGTTTGTCCCTGGCATGAACGCGTTCGTCGCATTCTTGGACAAGAAAAAGGCGTGGCACTGCCTTATGGAGTACACGCACTAATACACAACAAGCAAGCGCGGTACGCGGGGAATCGCGTAATCCCGGGTGTTTCTTGCACGTACGCGCGCGCGATCCCTCGTTAATTGGAGGCGGTAATATCTCGCCTAATTAGTAGGCGCGTGCCTTATGGATCTCTCCAAACCTCCCGCGCGCTTTTAGCTATATAGCTGTTGTATGTACAGCGTCGGGCTCGGGCAGCGCCGTGTCCCGGCGCGTTAATGACGTTACGGGTATGCGACGGTGCTGCCACCTGTGTTATTAGGGGACGTTTCGCTAGCGACGCGAGCGGCGCGAGTCGGCGTTTTTTTGTTGACGTTGTTGCCCGACTCGTGCGCTTTTAATTACTCATCGCTGACGAGCGCGTCGTGTCGAACGCCCCCGGAGAGTTCATTTGACCCCCCGCCGCGTGCCCGCGCGCGCGTGTGTGTGTGTTTGTGCTCCATACGTGTACGGTGTGCTAAGGTGTGAGTGTGCGCGCGCGCGCTTAATTATGTGTAAGGTGTGTTGAGATGTGTGTGCGCGTTCAGCGAATGTTATATGTTCACTTTCACATCTCTTGCCGTTTCGATGACTCGCTTGAAAGAACCGAGTTGAGATCGCAGAGTCCTCGTGTTATGAACGTCACACCGCAGTCCGACGTAAAACCTCGGGCAGGTGTACTTCGGAAGATCAGAAATAGCTGCTGTGACTATCGGAACTTGTTGGAAGCTGTTCCAAATTATCTGGACATTTTCTGGATGCAGTTGCTGGTACAACTCGACAGAGAGATAAGCTTTATTCACAAGCGACTATACAACTAGCCGCATGGCTCAAATGGTGCTGCTCGGAGTGCCGGAACCAGTTGAAAGTTTGTTGTAAGCTAGTGGGATGCGGTTGTTGGCACGACTGGTCATACAATCTGAGACGGCCGCTCGTATCGACTGGAACCTGTATAGGAAGTCTGTTGGATGCTCTTTGCATGCGGTCGTTATCACGGCTAGTCGCACCCATGATGGTTGCTTGTGGAAGTTGTAGTAAACCTGTTGGATGCGGTTGCTGGTACTAGTGGTACACGTCTTATCGGACTGAATTGAGGCACTCGTGTTACGCGCTTCATCCTTTTTGAGATTCCTGATTGCAATAGAACGAGGAAAACGCCGACGGGACAATTAATGCGCTCTCGAGCAGCGCTCGGCGGCCTTGCGTTATGGCAACGCCACCTAGATAGCACTTGGTCTGTTCACTCCGATCCATGACGTCATGCCACCTCGCCCGAAATTCCCATTGCCAAGGCCGGCGTGACGATAGCGGTGACGTCGAAATCACCGTTGCTTTTCTCGGGAGCGTCCCCAATAGATTCTATGGCAGTCGGGACCGGTAGCATGGCGTCATAGGTCGGAGTGAACAGGTCTTGTGCTATCGAGGTGGCGTTGGCTATGGGCGGAGCATTTCAACAGCCTATACTATAGATCTACCCTGCCGTTGCTCTTCACTTCTGGTTGTCATGACAACTCGATGACGATGATGCGACGGCGCGAGGCCGGCGAAGGACGCCAATGCATCATTTCGAGCGCGAGGAAAAGAGCCTATAACATTCATGCCTGTATAAAAAGAATCAAAATCAAAGCCCCTTTCTTAAAGAGAGATGGTTGAACGCGAAGCTGTCTCCCATGCAAACTGAATCAAAGTCCAAAGTCAACGACCACGCAACGAACCCAAGAAATGCTGAGCGACCCGATGCGATGCATGTTTGATTTGACTGCTTGTTTGGGATTGTATTTTTTGAACGTTGAAGTTGAATGAATACACAATTTTGTTAAATTGCATAGCCTTTATTTTAGATCATGTAGCCGTTCATTACACACACACACACTTTCACGGACTGCATGCCGTTGCCGATACACGGGATCGGCCTTATACGGGCACGATCGTTCGCGTACGGCAGCCTCTTCTTCTGCCGTGCTCTGCACCCGCGGCCTACCCATGGTGACTGCCGGGAATGCATTGCGTGACGCGCGTAATGCAATGCAGATATATACAGTTCGTCTGGGTAGCGTGGCGTTGCAGTTCCCATTGTTCTTATCGGTACAACTGCGAATGTAAACCGTAGTGTTCTACGATACGTATGTCGTGCGCCGCTGTTCTATATTGTGTGCGCGGATAGTTCCATTGTGTAAGTTGGCTTTCCCGCAGCGCGTTTTCGGCGCTCACGGACGAATCAGTGAGATGTATAGGAAGCTTCAGTTTAAACCGCGGTGTAGGTACCAGACCCCTACCGTGCAACGCGTCGCTTCTTCAGCTTTCTTCCGTGGTAAACGCGCACGCTCTTGACGATCTCCTTCCTCCCGGTGCCACCAGGCATGCCTCGCATGCCTCCAGCCCGCGCGCGCGTGCCGCGTTAATTACACGGCTTGGACGCTCACTCTTCCACACTGTTCGGGGGCATTCTTTAAAGTACACTCACGCCTCACGCACACACCCACTGTGCAAGCGATCATTCCAGAGAGCCTGTCAAACGCAATATGGCGGCGTAATAATCTCGGGTGGCTCGCGCCATCAGCGCCACCGTCGGGGCAGTTTGACCCTGCGGAGGACGCATGCCGCGCGTCCTTCTAAGTCGTGCGCGTACTCGTACACACTATACCATGCCCGCGGTGGCGATATGAAGAGGAGGCGGCCAGGGGAGGGGGGGTCGGCAGCCAGGAATCTGATCGACAAAGGGATCACGACGGTAGCGTGCAACCCGCCGCCAGGCGGCGGTAGCCGTCTACGCGCTCCCCTCCTATAATGGCGTGGAGGACTCAACTCTCAGCAGTGCATCGCGAAACTGCAGTGAGGTGGGTGGGTTGGAGGGAGGGGGGACGAGGCTTGGCATCAAGAGACACCGGAGGTCACTACTGGAACGCGAGGGGTCGGGATCGATGCCCCCCCCCCCCCTCTTACCCCCCTCCCCTCCCCTCCATAGATGTGAAGGTGTAGTGGCCACCGTTGTCTTCTAATACGCAAGTTTTTTTCTTTGTTTCGGCCTCGAGAAACTCGGCGGGCGTTGCCGCCACGTTCGAGGCTGGGGATTGACGGGGCATCTGTCGGTGATACTGCAATAAGCTGCCCGGAGCATGCGCAGAATGATTCCTCGCGCTCGCGGCTTATATACCACAGACCGATGAGCAGGTGTAACTCGGGGACGCGAAAATTGATGTCGCTCGAAGCGACCAGCATATGGATGCAGGAAGCGTTGGAACTGGGAGCGGGGTGTAATCGTCGTTTATGTGGCCTCTGCCCGCAATAGGGGCACGTGATCATAAAGCGAAGTTAGGGCCGCCGTTATGTGTGGTTGTGCTATGGCGTCATGCCAATGAGCCCGAGGTCGAACGTTCGACTGGGCAGGCCATGGTCGCCGCATTCCGATGGGGGGCAGAATGCGAAAAGGGATCGATTACTTATAGACACGGGTACTCAGAGACGCCCAGGTGATAGAAATTAGACCACAGAGTTCCTCCAATACGACCTCTCCCATAGCCGCAACGTGACTTCGAGAGTCAAAGCCCCGCCACGCGAGGTATAGTCAAAATCATTCCAGAGCACTTAACTTTAAACTCCGCAATTATTTAGAGAGAGAAAGAGGGGAATATGCTTTGCAATTAGGAAGACTAAAGAGAATAAACGGCTTGAGCTGCATTAGTAAGGTGACCCTTCAGCAATACAAAAATACCATTCTTACCGCGAGAGGAGGCAGAAACGAAAGACCGGTAGCGACGCCGCCTTGAACTTCGCGTACCAGCACACAGTGACGTCACACATTTAGATGACGTGTGCTCGAGGCTAGTTGAATTTTTTATCGATAAAGACGGTCTACATACTGGTATAAAACAGCCAAAGCTTCAGCTTATTAGGTTAAAAAGAAGTTTACTGGGCCCCGACGGCAGAAATACGGAAACATGTTTTGAAAATGAAACTGAAGCCCCAACCAGACGTACGCGTTGGAACGCGTCCGCAGGCGCCGTGCGCCTGAGAGAGATTGTGGTTGTGAGGAGGAAGTGGCGCTATTTTCTGCCTCTTCCTCTTCACAACCACAATCTCTCTCAGGCGCACGGCGCCTGCGGACGCGTTCCAACGCGTACGTCTGGTTGGGGCTTTAGACCTTCATTTTCTCTTCTACTAGTTAGCCTGTTTCCACCAAATTAAAAATAAATGGTTGAAAAGAACTCTTTGCCAGTTTAAGGTGATCTAGTGCTTCTTTGTTTGTGTGCATTTAAATAAAACTCGAGATGTTTTCCTGGAGCTACTTCACGTGAATGCGATGATAAAAGTGGGGAAGTGCCTTCATAGCGCGCAACGTACATGCGGCTCTAGTCCACGATCCGAGTACATGTAGTAGCTCAGGGTGTAAACCTGGAGGAACATTTAGCGGGGTATTCAACCACTCATTTATTGTTACCGATCAAATGATAACTGTAAGGCGGTAACCACAGCAACTCCTCGAACGATATGCTATAAATGTTTGGTTAGGGCTATAGTTGATTCAGTATATGCTATAGTAGAAAAAGCGAAATGCCGAAACAGATTGGCGAGACACTTCTTCAATTCGTGTGTAACGCAGGCGTCACTGCATGCTATATGTTCTCCTAATCCAAAAATCTTTAAAAAAAAAAAGCATGTTGGCGATCGCCCATTTCGATTGCTTCAGGATGATTGCACATGAAAAAATGGTAATCACTTGCACTATAAATCGCAATGGCCCCTTTGCTAATTGACAAAGCATGACTGCATTTCCGGAGAATGCGGCGTTGCATTCATTTACATAGGTTGTTTTATTACTATGCCTTAAGGGGGCAGGCCACCTCGAACTAAAAGCAGCGTTCCGCTAGATAACGTTTTATCCAGTTACGTTGGGGATCATATAGCGATTGTAGATTGAAGCCATGGGACTGAAGTCCCATGAATTTATCATAAATCTAGACGCTACTGCACCAAGGTATTCTCACTCAATGCCTGTCAAGGTTCTTGACTGTGGCAGCTTTGATGTTTCTGTTAAGTTAGCATCCGAGGGATTATTGGACAGTAGCCTGCTCCTAAGAGGAGCTACACTGCATGACGCCTACGATTTGCGCTTACGGTGTGCTCCAATTCCCTCTGGGAAGCAAAACTACTTAACTTGACGCTTTAAGAAGACCGCTTCTTTTCTGCACCAGTCGTAGAGTACTGCAGCACGAACATGCCTCGACATATTTCGCCACCTGGCGTACAATATCAGACGCAAGGGTTAGCCACAAAGCTAATGTGAGTGATTTTCTTCCGAAAACCTATTAAGACAAAAAGAAAGTCAGTTATTTCGGTGAATTTATTTTGTGAGATATGGTGATATACTAAATGTGCATGCGTCGTTGCAGACGACGTAACACAGTCATCTGCGTTTTCACGACTCACGCACATCGCTTTCCTAATCATTTGTTTTTACCTCTATAGCCTGAACACCACTCACGCTCTCGGTTTCACACACCGGCCACGTCTACGGGCCTTCTACACAATCGCAGGTCTTGTTAACTACGCTCGCTTGACATCACTCCATGCATTCTGCTGCTTCCAATGGAGTCACTAGTTTGCGTAGTCTACAGTGCTCGATATGGGCTTTATGGGCTATATATACATAGGCGGTACATAAGCGTTACACATGCCAAACATGGGACAATTTCGAGGGCAGAAAGGTGCAAAGCTCGACCTTAGTGACATGCCTCTTCTAGCCCTTCCTGAAACAGGACAGCCTTTCTTAAAACAGAGTTGTCACGTTTAAAGGTGGGCGGATAGCTAGGCCATGTTTCCACGTCAGTCGACTTTTCTAGCCTGGGAAATGCCCTCTGGGAAATGCGTTTGGGGAAACAGCCGCCGAGAGAGTATACGAAGATGAAAAGCCGCGGCATATGTTCTACTTGTGCTCTACACGGATCGGTCATCGCATCTCAAAGCGTGCAGTGCAACCCGGCACACTATAGGAGGGGGGCGTGTCCCTCTCGGGCATTGCGTTTGCTGCGAAGCGATGCAGGTGGTTTTGTACTCGACAGCAAGCTGTCGGCATTTCATGAGAAGAGGCTGTGCCGACGGAACGCGAAAGCCACTCTCTGCGAATGCCGTCGACGTTTATATATACAGTCCTTCCTCGGCGCTCATCTTCGAAGAACACGTATAGGTAAAGCACACACAGACGTGATTGATTGACTGAATTTAACGTCCAAAAAAGCAACACCTGACTCACGAGAGACGCCGAGCGGAGGACAACAGGTCAATTTCGACCACCTGGGAGCTTTTTTTTTGATTGATCGGGCTCGACGTTCCGGAGAGGTGAAAAATATACATGTTACGTTGTACTTGAGGGCTACAGATGGGTTTTGACCACCCCGGGGTTATTTGCCGCGCGCGCAAAGCTCGGTGGAGGAGCGTTTATGCGTTCCGCTCCCATCGGATCGCGGCCGCAGCTGTAGGGAGTCGAACCCTCGATCACGTGCTCAGCAGCTGATCGTCACATCCACAGCAGCAGGTCATCCACAGCCATCGGATGCGCGCGCCCGGGTACCTTTTTAGGAGAAAGCTTTACACCGGCCAAACGCCCATTGCCCCCCTCCCAAATTTGATGAGGCTGGTTGCATTCAATAGGACATAGATAAAATTAGCTGTCTGTGAAAAGCGTAGTTTCTATTGAGGCCGTCAATATCTTCATATAATTAAAAAAAGAAGAAAACTAGAAAGACTGATGCACTAAGTTCTATATCTCCCCAACTCTCTCACTCAGCGTTCAAAAATTACGTCACAACTCTGTAAACTACACCCAACAATAATGCATCTCCAGTGGACAAAATTGATCTATTTTACACCTCTGATATATACCACTAATTTGTGAGTATAGGACCTTTGCGAGACCTTCAAGAATATTGTAGCAGTTTCACTTAAGCTGTATAAATTAATATATATCCCATATCTCCACTTCAGATACTTATTTAGATGCAGGGTACGGTTTGGGTGCAGGGTTACAGATTTGTGAACTTCGTAATACATTTTTTAAGCTTACCGATTTTCGTCTATCTTTTTTTTAAGAGTATGATGTCCTATAGATAACATTCTGGAACAGCGAATTCACAAAAAGCTCTTACGATGGAATTGTTCGTAAGAGAAAATTCCTGCCGATCGTGCGACTGGACGTATTATTTACGAGGCTGTGACCAGCCAGTGGCGAAAATCACTTGCGAATGAAGAGGATTGTGAATTTAGTACCTGCTTCCTGCAGTTTCTGGAATTCAACTTTCTCAAAGGCCAACACATTTCATTGAAATCGGTCTAGCAATTGGCTCGTGAGAGCATTTCTGCTTTTTACTTGTACAGTGGTCTCGTTGAACGGAACCTCAAAAGACCAAGTAAATAAGTTCAATTTAGCAGGACTTCCAGTTACTGAGTGATTGAGCTCAGACGCTTAATTTAAAATCTAATTATGGGGTTTTACGTAGTTAAATGGTGGTTTTGGCACGTAAAAACCCAGAAACCAATTCACTAACCAACTTATCACCGTCAAGTTAACGAAAAATCAGTTTTGGAGGAATACTTTATCAGTGTAAACAGATTTGACGTTTCTCTATACAGCTTCCCTTTAACACCGCGTGGAAGGACACTGGACGCCACGACGAAGTTTGTCGCCGACTTCCGCGTATCTATTATATACCCGCACCGCGGGGAAGCCGACCCAGACACGACACGCGCTGAGCGAGACGCGCGTGACTTCACGTCCACGCACGTGATACCTTCTGGAACTTGCAACGTCTGGAGGACATCCTGTGGCCATATAGCCCGGAGTGGCGGCATCCCGCTGCTGGGACCGTCCGCGATGCCGCGGTCGCGCGCAGCGAGAGAACTTACGCAGCTCGTTAGACAAGAGATCTCATCTGCCGCATCTGACGGTAGGGGGCGTGCGTCGTTTCGCCAAAGATCGTTCCGCAGACTCCGTTCCGGAAGCCTTGTTAGCACGCTGGCTGGATGCCATCGGTGTAAAGGTATATACATGCATACATAGCAACGGTGTATACATATAGTACTATATATACCGAAGACACGGCAGCCCTCTTATCGGGCCAAGGCACGACCGGCGACAGTGTACTTAGTGGTGTCCCGCCGACTTGGCGATTGCCGTCGCAAGGACTGCCGATCAGAAAACGCGAGAGAAACGTAGAGATGGCGGTCACAGAAGAAGCACGGAGAAAGAAAACTGAAGTATCGAAGAAGCGGGACGAAGCGGATGAAAAAGAAGGGATGCGTAGGTGGGGGGTGTTTCCCGGAACGGATGGTAAGTTGTGCCAGACACCACACTAATGCCGCTAAAGGCTAGCTCATTCACACTAGGCCGACGCGACACCGATTTTGGGTCTGCCGACTGTTGGCGAGAGCAGTTTACAAGACGGAAAACGCTATGGCCAACGGTTTCAAGGAAGGATCAACGCTGTCGCCGACAGTCAGCAGACGAGAATCGGTGTCGTGTTGGCCTAGTGTGAATGAGACTTAACAGCTTAGCTGTGGGGCCGTGGCCTGAGTACATGTACGTATGTAGGGGCAGTTGAGGTTCGCACGGTGACCCACTGTGACTTCTCCCGTGGATTGGCTTTCCCGTCGGACGATTGCCGACCGGCGTTGTGCAAAATATAGAAGAGGCGAAACCAACAATGTAGCACTGCAGCGGTGTAGAAAGAGGAAATGTTTTTGCATATTTGTAAGGGGCATTTCGGGACCCGGCAACCTGTGCCGGAGACCTTCTTCGACCGTGGAAAACTCGGACGCAGGGACTGTTAGAGGCATGGTAAACTTAGCACGTATAGATAGATGAACGTATCCCGCTGATTCTGTTTCCTCGAAGCGACTGTTCATCGCCGAAGGATGTGGCGCAGCAGGATTATAACGAGAGAAACAAAGTAATATTGAAAAAGAGGAAGGGAAAAAGATTTAACGTGCTCGCCACAGACGATTACAAGGGATATACGTTCCGGGTATCATTGCTTGGAAGACTATTAATTTTCGTAGCGCAGGGTAATTTCCCAAAGAATGAAAGATAAAATCGTTCCGGTGCGGCTTCTTCAAACAGGTTGAGTTAGGATGACATACTGTGTGAATTCTAGTTGGCAACCAGCTAAAAGGCAATGAACGACAAGGTGCCAAGATCTCATGATAAAACGTTCTAACGTTAGAAATTGCTTCAACTTATGTGCAACAGCATAGTTTACAGTTGCTGTTCTGCATCGCATTGGTCGGGTAAGACAGAAGGAAAAGTGTCACTATGTGCGATGAAACCTATACAAGGTTTCATCTTCTTCTTCTTTCTGGGGTTTTACGTGCCAAAACTAGTTCTGTTACAAGGTTTCAGAGGACACATTTTCTCCATCTTGGGGACAGCTTACACGGATTGTATGCAGCTTTGCTTATGCAGTACGCGAACAACAGGTAGAACGCGCCTTCAAAGCAACGACAGCTGCTTGCGCGTCGTCGAAATGCCAGCCTTGTTGTTGGGAGCATTAACTGTAAATTAGAACGATGGAAGTAATCAGAAGTGACAAAAGAAAGAACAAGATGGATGTTTCTCGCTTCACAGGAACGCTTCTTGAGTGGCCGATTAGTCGCTTTTCGCTCTAAAAGTTATTTCGGGTGGCACGGGTTCATCATGTACAGACGTAAAACGCATGTGTAATTAATATTAGGGCCACTCAGGCTACGTATGAACTTGAATTTACTTTCTTTATTTGGACATTGCGAACATGTCCATCAGTGGAGGCAGTCTTCCTTCGAAGCTGTTCACTTCGATTATACGGTATTCGACGGAGGCGTGCAGTGCGAGCATAAGCGACTGCAGCAGTCGCATATCCACACGAGTCTGCATCATGTTTGCTTGTTTGTAGTGCGGTGCTTTGGGAGCACCACAAACACACAAACATTCTGTAGAGCCGTCTGGATATGCACCCACTGGTGCCAAGCTTACTTGAGCAGGTCACATAACGATTTTACGATCATTTACTATTGTCTGAAAATAACTTTAAATTCACGTCGCACGCTTCAGTGGTAGGAATCGCGAACAGCTCAGCACAGGTTCCACTCAGTCGGCTCGGCCGCAGGGTGCGAGCTGCGTTTCGCTTATATCGCTGCCCAGCACTAGCGTCGCGCGCATGCGCAGTAGCGTTCGCGCTGAGGGTCCGCGTGCAACTTGTTATATGGGCCCACGCGCACGGAGCGTGTACTGCAAGCTTCAAGCTAAATCTGTCTTTTCTTCGTGGCACCACTGTTCTGCTCTGCTTAAACACAGACGCAGAGCACGACGGTGCAAGCAAGACATCGCCGTTCCCACGGTCCGGAGCGCCATGAATCAAACGCGCCTGCTACTACATCGTCACGTCACTTCCTCATGGGCGAGCGACGACAACGCACGCGACCGGCATCAGCCCCCGCAGAACAGCGGGTCCGACAAACGACCCCAAACCCTCAACAGCAAACGCTGCTGTTTGGAACGCCGTCTGTCAACGCCGGGCGTAAACACCGAACGCGTGCGCCGTTGCCTGTCTCTCCAAACCACACGCGCATGCGCGAGCCATTCGCGTGGCTCGCCAGCGGAGCCACGCGAGTTTACCAAACAATGGCGCCGTCCCTCCTTCCTCTCCGTAACCACGTCGTTGTCATCGTCGTCTCGATGCGCTCGCAACAACAAGCCCATGTTCCTAACCCCCCCTCCCTTTCCACTCAACCTCGTCGCCGTGCCTGCAACAACCGGCACAACCGCGAGGTCTTCAGGGGAGGTCATTTCAACGCGAGGTCTCGCGACATGAGCCTGGCGACCCCGAGATCTGGGACAACACACAGAGCAGAAGTGTACGCCGAGATAGACAGCAGAAGACAAGGAGGCCGTAGCTACGAGCAAAATGAAACAACTGCCGCCGCCGCCGCCACCATGGCCACCAGATGGCAGTCTTCTCGTTTACCCGGTAGGAGGCCCGGTCTTCGAGACACGTGCTCGGCTCGAGCCTGGCGTCCTCTGGTGGGGGGAAAGGGAAACAACGGCGTGTCTGGCTGGTGGTGCCTCTTTTGAAGACCGGGTCCAGGAAGGCCCGGGAAGGGGGAGGGGAGGACACGTGAGAGTCCTAGCACCGCAAGATACTCCAGATGGTTGCTGGCATACGGTCGACGGCGCTTTTCCTAGTCGCGTGGCCCTGTCTGGGGCAACGGAACAACACTATACCCATGGCGTACGACGCGGCTTCTGAGCCGAGGCTTCTTTCTGCTTCGCCTTCTCCACTGTTCGCACTTTCTCTCCCCTTATTCCGGCTAACGGCTGGGTGTATTGTTTAGCTAGTTGCTCGTTCTCTTCTGCAATCAGTTGCCTTTTGTTTCCCGGTTGTCTGGTGCACGTCTGTGTGTGGCCCTCACCAGGCACTGTCTCAGAACTTTCAGCTCTTCTCCTTCCTCGCTTTGTTTTGTAGCTATCATAGCAAATTGTCTTTCTTATTTAGACGAGTACTTTATCTTCCTTCCTTTACCTATGCGTCTACATAGCGCGTTGGTTCTTCTTGTTTATGTTTCTTAGTTTTTTTTCTTCTTATGTCCAATGGAGCTCAGCACTACCGGGCTTATAGGGTGCGTTCGCAGGCTGTGTTTTTCTTGGGTGGGAGGATGTCGACGGCCGGCGGCTTTGCGCGTACAACGTAGGTTCAAAGCTCGCGGCTAGGGATCCGTTGAACCCTGTTCTAGTCACCGAACAGAGGTCGTAACCCGGTCTCGGAGCCGAGGAACCAAGCACCGTGCAGAGGTCGAAGCACTGCTCCTCCTGTCTTTTTTGTTCGCATTAGAATTCGGCGAGCGTCGATGTGATTCCTGAATTAGAAAGCATCACACGAGAACGTTGTTTTTAATACGATAAGCTGGTTAATGGGCCCGCGCATACTTCGCCCTGTTACTGGTGCGGGGTGGAGGTGCGGGGTACTGATGAACAGTACCCCGCACCTCCACCACTTAAAATGGGGGTGTTGGTCTTCAAGCAGGCCTGGACGTGGCGTTGTAGAAGGCTATTCAAAAGGCAGGTCTGGTTACTGGCGAGCGCGAGCTAGAGCGTCAACAACAACCACCGCTCATCGTCGTCGTCTTTTCCCAGACATCGAAGCCTTCAGTACAATATATATATATATATATATATATATATATGTTGGCATAATCTATGAAAGCCATATAGAGAGGTTTATTGTAATCCGCAGATTTCTGGATTACCTGATTGTTGACGACATTTGATTCAGAAGAGATACCAGCGGTCATAGAGGCATTGCGTAATCAAGGAGTACAGGAGGCATACGTGAAAATCTTGGGAAATATCAAGAAAAATTCCACAGCTACTTTGGTTCTCCACAATAAACGTAGAAAGTTACCCATCTAAAAATGTTAAACGCCATGTATCCCACCCGCTATATGGCCAAGTGCCCTTAATGCGGTGGCATACCCACCCTAATACATGTAACCTGGGAGTGCATTAAGCATCCGCATAGGCCAACTAACAATATCACAATGAAGCAGTGGGAGGCACAGCTTGCCCGTTCCGACTTGGCAGGACAAAAGTCCTTAATTAGCTAGGTCAGGCAGGCGGCAGAGGCCAGTGGGGCCCTGGACTGAGGGGCTCCGACCACCGCTCCATAAAATGCTTTCATATCAAATAAAGTTTCTCTCTCTCGCTCTCTCTCTCTCTCTCTCTCTCGCTCTCTCTCTCTCTCTCTATATATATATATATATATATATATATACCCATCAAAAAAGGGGTCAGGCAAGGAGACACAATCTCTCCAAAGCTATTCACTGCATGCTTAGAAGAGGTATTCAAGCTCTTAGACTGGGAAGGCTTAGGAGTGAGGATCAACGGCGAATATCTCAGCAACCTTCGGTTTGCAGATGACATTGTCCTATTCAGCAACAATAGAGACGAATTACAACAAATGATTGAGGACCTTAATCGAGAAAGTGTGAGAATTGGGTTGAAGATGAATATGCAGAGAGAGAGAGAGAGAGAAACGTTTATTATTGAAACAGTGTCCCGCCCAATGGCCTAGCAAGGGAACAAGAATTCAGGATCGCCAGTCAGCCTCTAGAGTCGGTAAAGGAAGACGTTTGTCTAGGTCAATTACTCACAGGGGACCCTGATCATGAAAAGAAAATTTACAGAAGAATAAAATTGAGTTGGAGTGCATACGGCAGGCATTGCCAAATCCTGACTGAGAGCTTACCACTGTCGTTGAAAAGAAAAGTGTACAATCATTGCATTCTACCGGTGCGAACATATGGGGCAGAAACTTGGAGGTTAACAAAGAAGCTCGACAACAAGTTAAGTGCCGCGCAAAGAGCGATGGAACGAAAAATGTTAGGCCTAACGTTAAGAGACAGGAAAAGAGCGGTGTGGATCAGAGAGCAAATGGGGATAGCCGATAGTCGGACCCGGATATATCGAACCCACTCATAACGAATTACTGTGTATAGCGAACAGCTGTAAAATCACCTTGAAAATCCCATGCACATGTATAGGGCTGATGCACATTCATATATCGAACGCGGCGTCCCACCGAAGACCTCAAACTGCACTTCCTTGTGCACTTTCGGGTCTTCTGGCACATGGAGGTGGAGAAGAGAATGGGCAGTCAGCTGAGCCGTGCGGGCCGTGTGTGCAGCCAGTTGAGCCCCGTCGAGCTGTTCGGCTAGCGCGCGTGCTACCTCGAACGTCAACATTCCTTCTTTCCGATTTTCGTGGCGTCGTCTTGTGGGTTGAGGGCCAATTCGTGAGCTCATCTCCCCCAGGCGATGGCCGCTGCAAGTGTGAAGAAAAAAACAACAACTTGGACTTTTCAATGAAGTTTAAAGTGATGCAGCAATATTCTGCAGGACAATAAAGTGTGCGTGCTTTTGTTTTTCTGAGTTGCGTGCAGTAACTTAGCGGACCTGGGACGCACCATTCGGTAAGCTGCCGTTTGACGCAGGGCCCATTATTTTATATATCGAATTACCTGTACATCGAGCACTTTTGTGATCCCCTTCAGATTCGATATATCCGGGTTGCACATTTACATTCGCACGCCCGTACAGAGTCAGCCGGTCGATTGCAGCGCGCTCCGCGCGGCACTAAGCAAACTACAAACATCTAGTGTGATTTACGGTCCTAGGGGGCCCGCGTACCTAGCTCCGTGTGAGCGCACTAGTGCCTCTAGTCCCCACGCCCAAGGCGAACATCGCAGGAAACGCCGCCGTGCGCCGCGGGAAGCGCCTTCCCGCTGGGTCAGGCTCGAACAACTCGAACGCGAGCAGTGAGGCGCGCACACTGCGGGAAGTCGAGTGTCTATCCTGCATTGTTTTAGATAACACGAAGCGATACAAGTGGAACAACACGGTTGTACAAACCGAGTAGTTTGTGCGCAACACAAGCAATTGATAAAACGACGATGACATTTGCACGAACGACGGCCAAGCTGAGAATCGTTTGCAGTGGCCGTGCCAATGCGAGCCGACTGTTGGTTCGTAACATAGGTACTGAACAAAGGCATTAACTAGAGAGACACGGGTTTTGACAGCGATTAGCGACAGTGTATACCACCGGAAGCGGAACTTACGTTTGTGTCGTCCTGTGTCAACTGTTAAAACGACGATGGCACTTTGGGCGCCGGCCGAAGTGGTTAAAACGTAATTAATTTGGCCGATCATGAAGTTGGAGGAAAGTATGCAGGCGATCGTGGCCTATTACGTTTGTGTCGATCTGGGGGGTCAATGTTAAAACGACGATGGCATTTGTGCTCCGGCGCCAGTGTTAAAACGTAAGTAGATTTGGCCGATCAGGTGAAGTTGGGAGGAAGTATGGCATGATTCGATCGTGGCCTATACGTTTGTGTCCGTCTGGTCAATGTTAAAAGTTCACTCACTCACTCACTCATTCGGCCTTAGTATATACTCCCCTGCACGAAGGGTACGGCCACAAGTTCAGTTCAGCTCAAGGTTATGCTTCCGGTTAGAGGGACTGACATACTTGCTGCCACTTTCAGAAGGTGAATTAAATTTAACTCGTCTCTTGGTCCTACCATGGTGAAAAACGCACGCGAGACATGCACGGCGTGGGCTCTGTGGCCGACGCCACTTGCTCGCTATGTTTAGGCTTGGTCCGGCGCGGCTTGCAAAACATGGTGCGCACCTTACCGTATGCGGTAACGTATGGTAAAACTAAAAGGGGAAAGAAATTGAGATCCAAGCTAAGTGACAAGTTGTGGCCAGTCAGTTTTCAACACCGTTAACTCAATGCATCATTCTGACGGACCACGGCGGCCGCCCGGCCTTTAGCGCGGCTCGCTCCGTGGAGCCATGCAGAAGCTGGAGAGGCGGCGGCGCTAGGGCGCAGGGACTCACAGAGCTAGGGGCGTTTGCGGAGACGCGTTGCCAGCAAGTACCTAGATCTGTAGTTCCCTTTAGCGCCGCGCGGGCGCGCTGCAATCGACCGGCTGCACGGGCGTGTGAATGTAAATGCGCGGCCGGGTTTGACTGTATCTTAATTGATATGAAGAGAAATAAATGGGGCTGGACAGGCCATGTAATGCGTAGGATGGATAACCAGCGGACCATTGGAGTTACATAATGGATACCAAGAGAAGGGAAGCGTAGTCGAGGACGGCAGAAAACTATGTGGAGTGATGAAGTTAGGAAATTCGCAGGCGCAAGTTGGAATCAGCTAGCGCAAGACAGGGGTAATTGGAGATCGCAGGGAGAGGCCTTCGTCCTGCAGTGGACATGAATATAGGTTGATGATGATCATCATCATCAGTAGTTTTCGTTTACCACAACGCCTGCATTGTTCCATCATTTCTTCAAATACCAACCGGCCCATTAATCTGCTACCTTCTCCTGATATAATATATATATATATATATATATATATATATATATATATATATATTTCGAGTGCGCGGCTAAAATCGCCAAGGTCCTTGAGTGACTGTAATATGCGATAGTATTACGCTGTCCTATATGATTGAATGAGTGCCCACCATCGACAACCACATGAACTGCCTCGCCCTCTCGTGGCATTTCGTGAACTACAGTAGTGAACTAAATGCTATGTAGCATTTGGGTCATGGTGAGATAAACTTCTCAGAACGTTCGTGCTGCGTTATGCCAGACCGCTAGCCTAGGGCAGTATAGTCTCTTGAACACGCACGACCATCGTACTTTATTCACGCCGCATAGCCCGCCCACCGAGTACATGATTTGCGTATTTCAGGAATGTATCACGAGGAAACCGTAATATCAACCAGCAGTGAACATACGTGCTCGCTGGTGAGAGAAATTTTAATAATAGGTGGAGAGGTTAGCCGTGCAAAAGGCTTGGCGTGGTACTACAGGTTTAATATACGATAAAAATAGATCAAAGGACGAGATAACACGAAAAAAGAAAGAAAAGAACACACGTGCATCCATTCGCACAAGAACTCGGAAAGGGGCAGCATGAACAACACGAAACGAACAAGTTGGAAAGTGGAGCTTTATGGCGCCGTCAATAACCAATATATTATTCATTTCGTTGGGGCAGCCGAAACAATCTCCAACTGCAACGTTAGCTACATCCCTCCCATTCAATACAGCGCTGTACAATGCATTCTTTATCAGGGCCTCTTACAACTGAGGACGAGCAGAGACAATACACGGCATGTTCTGACTACCAACTCGGTTAATCAAACTGATTACAGGATCTTACGTAATGCAACAACGTCACCATACTGCAATCTATGCCTGCGCAAACACAGCCTGTAACTATAGAGCAGACACTGAGACACCGAGTGAGGAAAAAATCAGACTAAGAATTTCTTGTTACAGACTGTGCACGTATGTGCACAGGCGCGGATTGAAATATAGTGACGTGGTGATATATTTAAGCTCCTGTAATTCGTGTAAGTAAACTAAGTTGGTATAGTCAGCCCGTGTCCGGTGTTCCCTTTGCTCTTGCTTGTCCTAAAAGGTTCTGCTGGGTTATGGGTAGTTACCGACTTGCCCAATTTGCAAATCCCAAGATGATCTTTACCACACTACGCGCGTATTCGCGTTGTACCGAGGACATGTCGTCGGGGCTTCTTGGATCCTCACTCAATCAGTAGCAAAAGTATACCCCGTACACTTACAACACCGACGAGAATGGCGATATGGGCTTGTTGGTCGGTCATCATGGAATTGTATCTGGAAAGCGCAGCAAAACACGGATACCAGAAGAAACGAAGACATAGTTAGTTGATAGCCAGCGATTGTCTTCGATAGTTGATACTTAGCGCTTGTCTTCGTTTCTTCTTGTGTCCGTGTTTTGCTGCGCTATCCAGACACCATTTCATTAGAACTCCGTCTGGGCCACGTATGCACACTCGCGGATACGTCGACCATGCTTCGTTTGACGACTGAATGCTGTCGCGGTCCGGCGCCCCCCCCCCCCCCCCCCTTCGTCCTCCTCCCATGGACACGGTTGCGTGGTTCCTTGCTCGAAGTGGACACCACTAAACGAAACCTCGAGAGATGCGTGATTGTGTGTGTGGGGGGGGGGGGGGGGGGGAGGGGTGGAGTAGGGTCATTACTATGGCTTCCTGCAGTGACCTTCCCGTCAGATATCATCGCTGGCCGACACCCCGAAGAGGAAGAGACGAAATGGCGCGAGCCAGGCAACGTGGGAATCGAAAGACACACCACCACGACGAAATGGGTTGGGTTGGGGGGGGGGACCAAGCGAACCGCGCCAGATTCATTCACCGAGACGGTGTCACGTGTCGCTAATTAATATCGATATTAAAAGAAGGCGATTGATACCCCGCTCGGCGATCTGCCCACACTCACGTTTTCCCTCTCCCTCTTTCTCTGACTGTCTCGATGAGAAGGTCATGATAGAGAGGCCACGGAGCAGTAGCGCCGGCGTAAAGCTGGTCGCTTTCGAAAACGGCTTTGCGACTGCATTGAAAGTTAATCCTGCAATACCCGACGTATCACATGTGCTATCAAACTTCCGATCGTAGCATGGGAAACATAGAGCATAGTCTGCAGTAACGTTTTCGATGCGCTGGGGAATAGATGCTAATAGCTCCAGATGTGATTAGTTCAGCAAACCAATTCATCAGCATCATCCTATTTATGTTCACTGCAGGACGAAGGCCTCCCCCTGTGATCTCCAATTACCCCTGTCTTGCGCTAGCTGATTCCAGTTAATATATTTAGTGTTTAACTGAAATATCATTCCATAGCTTCTTTTTATGTGCCAATGTACTCTATATGGCCAGAAACAAGGGTGAACAGGTGCTTATAACTTCCCTTTTGACGTGGTACTGTGTTCTTGGACATTACAGGGCTGACAAAGCACAATTTTACAAAATGCTTTCGATTAGCCGACAGATGTTAACAGAGCCTCGGCGTTGAAAACATCGAAGCAACGAATTGAACTTGGCGTGCCACGCTGTAGAAAGACGTTTAGGGGATGATATATACATAAATTATACCTTTCTTTTACTCCCGAACAGAATATAATGTTCGCATGAGCCGGTTTAAGTGTTTTTGATTTAAGGAAGTTATCAATTCAAAAGAAATAATTATCCGGATCCATCGAATTGGTGAAATTGAGGTTTAAATGTATCTTTAATCACAATGTTGCGGGACGGCTTGCATGTATAGGGCTATTGCTCTCCTTGATATATATATATATATATATATATATATATATATATATATATATATATATATATAGTAGAATCTCGTTGATACGATCTTCACGGGAACCGGAAAATAAAATGTATCATCTGAATATAGTATCATCCGAAATACATTGCTCCTACGACTTTGGCTGGGGAAAAATCGTATTATACCGAAAAAACGTATTATGCAGATTCGTATCAACGAGATTCCACTGTATCTCTCTCCCCCCTCTCCTACGGGAAGAATTCTTCAACTCAACATTTAGAATACAAATGCAATACTGCTGTTTCAAATCGAACTACGATTCGGTTCGCAGGAACCTTAAGCAGGAACCTTAAGCAGGAACCTTAAGCAGGAACCTTAAGCGGGAACCTCAAGCAACGCCGCTTATGGAACAACGTATAACCGCAAGTACTCAGCCATCCCTGCAACTCACTCTGTTCTGAATGTCTCTATTGCAAGGCGTGCGACTTTGCAAGCGCAGTGACTTGAGTTACTGAGCGGTCGGGCAGAACAGGAACTTTTTTTTTTTTATGTAGCCGGCTAGCATGCAAGTAAGCGCAAGAATGAGAAGACAGGGACGGACGAGGTTTTCCAATTAGACATTTTGAGCACGTCGAATAATTTATATACTTATGCCACTGGTGGGTATATACACTTAGTTTCTAACTTTAAATAATAGTTAAACTATTTTTGTTGGCAGCTAGGTAGCCTTTGTTGCTTCTGCGCCAACAAGAAATATACTGACGTAATTAACTTAAGTACTACATTTAAAGATAACCTATGCAAAGGAGCTTAATTGTTGGCACTGAATACCAAGCTCAACTTTAAGCCAACACCAAGTTCAAAACACGTTTCGGACTAGTACGTATGCGCGGGTGTTTATCTATGCAGTCATTCTGGTCGCAGCTGTACCCAGCGAACTCAGCTCTAACGCGATGATCAAACCAAGCGTGCCGAGACATATTGAAGTAGAAGCTGTTTGTGAAGCCTGCGAACTCGCCTTCGTGCCTCAGCTTCACCGTCTTACAGGGACGTTGTCCGGCGAAGCCAAATATGGAATCCAAAGACGGCGATCGCACGAAAGAGGTATAGCTTTTTCGCGTAGCGTGCATTGGTTGCTCTGTACAGGGTAGCCGCGCTTCGTCTGAACGATGGTCAGCGAAGTGAGTCAGACTAGTTGCCGTGTAATCGATGTGAGAGCGAACTTAAGAGGAAGCTTTAGCTAGGGCCCAACTACGACGCGGATTATTCAAATATTTAAACGCCGAAACTCTTTTCCGAGATAACCCCTGGACCCGATTTGAATGAAATTTGTTGCATTTGAGAGAGAAAGGGAAATTCTAGTGACTGTTGAAAGCGGAATTTCCATTTAGGGCCTGAATTTTGTTAAAAGAATTTTCGAAAATTCGAAAGTTCGAAAAAAAAGTTGAGGCATGAAGTTTACAAATCAATAGCTCTGCATCGAGAACAGATATCGCGGTTCTGTGAACGGAATCCATTAGATCATTCAAATCGAAAACATTCGATATGTCAATTTATATCTTACGTGAATTCCTCACGTTGTGTGCAAGGGTTTTGCAAAATGCTGTACTTCCATATTACAAAGCATTTATATTCATGTGTAACACATCAATTTTTGTCCGCTTTAGATGTACATTTAGATGGAATTTACAGAATTGTGATGTCGCTTTTGATTGCTGAGTTACAGAGTTGTAAACTTCATAGTTTCGTATCCTGAAAACTTGCGGTTCCGTCATTTTTTAAATAAAAAGTTGACGACCTAAATAGATAAAAATTATAAACCAACAGTCCCTATATAGTTTTTCTTTTAAATGCAACAAACCTCCTCAAATTCGGTGCCAGTAGCTGCCGAGAAAAACGAATTCTCCATTTACACCTATTTAGATAGAAGTGCCCCAGCTGAAGCTTCCTCTTAAATCCGGAGATCCACACATTTCGTTCTCACTGATACATGCAGGCCTGTTTCCAGTGTTGTGAGGACACATGACAATGTACGGCGCCTAGGTATTAGCGTCACCTGCGTCGCAGGCTTCTAACTTTGCGACGAATACGTCTGCACCTTGTTCGAGAGAGCGAGAGAGAAGCAAGGAATGGCAGGGAGGTTAACCAGACGCGCATCCAGTTTGCTACCCTGCACTGGGAGAAGGGGATAAAGGGCCCGGCGATAAACAAGGAAAGAAAGGTAGCTCTAGATTGTTCTACAGTCCGTAGATAGCACTATAGTTTCGCGTACATCTGAAGGTGCGCGCCAAGTCTATAAACGATCGCAGAGACCTGTCGACTTCATGTACCGCAGCAGCGCCCTGGTTGCTTTCTGCGTCAGCAACGCGTACGGTGATGGTCCAATGAATCTTGACTTCCGGAAACGGGCTTGGGTCCAGCATGTTTTAATGCTGCACCTTGTTCGAAGACAGTACTAAATTAAATTATGGGGTTTTATACGTGCCAAAACCACGATCTGATTATGAGGCACGCCGTAGTTGGGGACTCCGGAAATTTGGACCACCTGGGGTTCTTTAACGCGCACCTAAATCTAAGTACACGGGTGTTTTCGCATTTCGCCCCCATCGAAATGCGGCCGCCGTGGCCAGGATTCGATCCCGCGACCTCGTGCTCAGCAGCCCAACACCATAGCCACTGAGCAACCACGGCGGGTTCGAAGACAGTATTGAGTGCATAGGGGGCAACGGTGAACGTTAGGACTACACGGAAAGGCAGAGAACGTGATCAGAAAGACGTTGTCTTTTTTTACCCGATAAACGTGAGTCAAACTTTCCGGCAGGCCCCAAATCGTGACGAATGTCGACGCTGATGTCGATTAGCACTGAAGCAATGCATAGCGACGCACCGTATATTGCCACCGCCGAAATTAGTCGTGCGTGAGACGCTTACTGCAGCCGTGCTTCTCTCTCGTGCTTCCTATCTGGACAAAGCTGCGCCGTCTAGCGGTGGCACCGCGAAGTCCGCGCGAGGCCCCTGAGATGCGTGGCGCGCCGGTGCGTGCGAACGGCCGAGAATTGTTCCCTCGCTGCGTGCGTGCGCGTTCGAAGCCCAGCGCGCTAAAGCATCGTGCTGTTGTGCTTGAGGAAAAACGCGGCTTCGATTCCGCGAAGCACCGGAGAGAGTTTCAAGAATTTCTTAAAGAGCTTGTCCCATACCCCTTCTGGGAGATTGGTCAAGAATAGGCACACATTCAGTGCGGTCCGAGTTGTTGTCTATCCCCTGCAGACACGGCGTCCACATTCGTGGACGCGACCTATTTCTGTCATTTCTGGACTGTGGTAGCAAGGAATAGAGCACAAACATGAGGCTTAGGGTAAGCTGAACATTCTGCTAACTATATTACTCACGCTTTGGTGAAGGCACTACCGTGTTTTACGTGACGTTTGACGTGGGGCATGTCGGTAGCAACCTGGAAATGTTTTTTTTTCTTTCTTGAAATGCTTGGGGCCAATAAATAACTTGCGCATGTAATTCGAGCGGGCAATTCAATCCTGTTTATGAAGAAACGTAGAATCACGTGACTTTACAATATTCAAATGTTTCGTTACTCTGTAATTATGATAACTCATGATAAAGTGGACAAAGAGTCATTCTACCACCTTGATTTGCTTTCGGTGGAGTCTCAAGCACGCTGGCATAAAATTATGTGCGTTGCACACATGTCTCTACAGTGGATCATAATTAGTGTCTGGAGGGGATATTCGGGTACAGACCCAGTGGCGCGCATAACCCAGTGGTCCGAGTTGTGGCGTGAAAGAGGTTAGATACGAACATACCGCAAAAGTGGGTAAACTTCCCAAGGAATGTTAATCGCATTAAAATGCATAGCGCCGTAACCCGCACTCGATATGAACGTGTGAGATTACGGAACCGTCCACTCCGTTCGAGGAGCACGAACGCCATCCATTAAACGCGGTGTCGTTTTCATCGAAGCAACCAAGCATGCCATTCCTGGTTGCCGCATCCCAGAGTGCGCGCCGAGTGAAAATAAAGAATTAAGAAACAGAGTAGAGTGGCTTCCGCCATTCTTTCTCATTTGCTCCGGCGCGAACAAGGTAGAAGCCGAAGAGTCGTCGTTGGCAATGCAGAGAAACGTGAAGAAGGCGAAGAAAACGAAAGACGAAGCGAGCGTTGAAGAAGAACAAGAAGGAGTCCGCGATGACGATGAAGAAGAAGTAAAAGAATCAGATATCGCCAGCGGGGTCCTTCGGCGTCGAGTCTTTTCCGCGAGCCGCGTTCAGAAACACGGCAGCACGCTTCGATGACCGTCGCTGGCGGGGCGTGTCGGCCGCGCGGTGGTCGGCACAATGAGCTTTAATTGAATTCTAATTGGAATGAGGCGAGGCGGGGGTCTGCCCGATGCACGACTCTATATACACACGCACACCGCGCTGCCTGGCTGTCCACCACATACCGCGCGCTCTCCTTATTCTCCTTATCAGGTTTCTCGTTCGTATACGCATTGCTTTTCGTTGAGAAGACCAACCAGTCGCGTTATGTGTACCCGGTCCCCCGCGTCGATGCGTGTCCGTGCAGTCGGGTGAGAAGGGAGGGGGGGTCTCTTGGTAGTTTTTGGCGCCGCGTCGGGCTCTGCGTGTCGAGAATCGGTGGGAACCGAATGACAATTCACTTAGCGGCGAGGCCCGTGCCGGTCGATAGAGCGGAGGGCCGTGCGACGTCGAATGAGAAGTGAAAGAGGCAAGCGAGACGCAAGAGAGAGGTGTATAGAATGTGAGAGCCAGAGACGCTATAGACTCGAAGCTTTTTTTTTTCCTTTTTTTTTACAGCGGAACTGTATATGGCTAGGTTCTGGCGGATCGCGTCCGCGGACAAAACGACGCGTAGAACAACAATTAGAAAACAAGTGGGCCGATCCTGGTGGTAGAGCAGAAAGGGTCCAAGCTCCATGGTACATACTACTGTGATGTGGGCCGATCTTGGTGATAGTGCAGAAAGGGTCCACGCGCAATGGCAGGCCTGTAACGCGCCCTTGAACTACTCTTGTCACACGTGGGACCCAAGGAGACAAAAACTATGCTCCGCAGCAACGGACGCAGTTTCCCAAACGCTAGTCTATGGCGATGCGTGTAGAAACGTCAGTGATATAACGTGATAGCCTACCAACCAATAGCTGTGTCTCATTCTCTATTGACATAGCCATTTCCCCTAGCGACGTCATCAGTTGCCCCTTGGACTCGGTATGGGTAAGACCCGTGTCGCTCGCTTCCAAGAGGAAGAGCTCGCCTTCAAGGAGCGCCGGCGCGCTCAACAGCGCGAATGGATGCGAATGCGACGAGAAGCCGAACGCGCAGCTGCCCAACGTGCTGCGGCCGATGGTGTAAGGTGGTGTGAATTTAGTCGCATAACTCGCCTTCACTCGCACATACAGCATACGGCGACGCAACGAAGTTATGTTTTGTCTTTCCAACCCTTAAACATAACCACCAAATTAAAAAAATTAAGATATAATTAAACAAAACCAACAGATTCGCTGGTCTTCCATCTTCACGTAGTGGAAGGGCTCTCAAAAATATTTTTTCAGACGTGTAGCATTTCTTTTAGCAATGTGGTACATTTTCGCTCCTGGTCCGAGCGGAGCGGAGTAAATAGCTAATCGCGTTTTGAAAGAAGCCCAGATTTCTCGTCTTGGAAAGCGGCACGATTACTATAGCTTACGCATTCCTTCTGTTTCATTCAGCCTTAATGGCGTGGCCTTTGTTGACTCGTAGTAAAGATTTTGTGAGCCCGAGGCTTCGGCAGCACCCTGCAGACCGGTGTGCATACGCACCGCCCAGTTGGCGCAGGAGCAAGCGGACCCGGCTTCGAGGACGGCTGCGGTTCAAATCTTTTGATGAGTGCATGCTAAAGCCACGCTCACTACCGCGGTACCGCCCCCGGGGAGATAGGCGAGAGTCTCGTCTCGCGAGGTCGCGAGGTCGTGATTCGCGAGGTCGAATGTGAAAATTCGGACGTGTTGATCCCGGAGTCGCTCGATCCCTCGATTTTACCAAATGCGAGCCCCACTTTGTATGTATACGTTGCGCGCGTATTTTTATTTACGGTTTTCTTCGTGGCCATTTTTGTTTGTTCATTGGGCATCATATTTCGGGCAAAAGCCGGTTGCGAAAGTTTCCAAAGTTTCCCACATCGTCCGTTAAATGAAGTAACGAACTCGTTTATAAAAATTTCGCATACCCTAAAAGTCTTTTTCCGACATCAGGTACAACCTTTAAATACAGTTTCTGTCCCAGTCTCATTGAATATTGCAATTCCTTGCCTGGTTAATCTGCTCGTTCTCTTCGTTTTAAACTTATTCTTAGTGACTAAGGAATAGTTTTGGTTTGTACTTTGTTTGTATTGTTCGTATTGCCTCTATTATTTATCATTTTTCTGCTTTTCACACCCACTACTGCAATAGCCCGATAGGGCTGTGGTATGTACAAATAAATAAAATAAAAATAAATAAATAAGGGGTTGAAAACACAGAAAAAAAACAGCAAAAAATCTAGAAAGAACAATATAGAGAACGTGCAAGTACGCAACATTATCCAACAGAGCAGCTTACTCCAGCAGAGCTATCAGCTGTGAGCCGTCTCTTCGTTCCCCTCTCTCTCATCTTTTCCTCCTTCCCGACACTTCTGACTGATTTTCAGATGTCTGCCGAACGCTAAAGAGTTACGACTACGATCAGCAGACTGTCTTCTTCTCTCTAAATAAATAAATAAATATATCAAAACAACCGTACAACCTTATGAACCTTATACAAAGCAACCCATGGACCCTTGCGTTGTCTTAACAAGACTTCGAGCCAATTATAACCGAAGCGTTTTCTTCACCACCGACATCCCTACCCCCAAGCATTGCAAGAAAAAGCCCTATTAGGGGGTGAAGTGGAGAGTCACACAAAATTTCGCCCGGTTGGGAAGAAACGCGAAGAAAACAGCACTAACGCCGACCATTGCAAGGCGAAGAAGTTATTAATAACCACCTCTTGTTCACAAATAGAGCACTGCTCCCGTGGGAGTGTTAGAACGTCATGCTTTTAACCATTTCTTATTCACCTTGGTCGGCGTATGCTCTGTCTTATTCGTGAGCCCTAGCGGGGATTTCGGTACGTTTTTACAACATAGCAACGACCTTACGCGGTAACGATATATGGGGCGCTATAACGTAACATGATTCTAAACTGTGTTGATCCCAAGCTCCTGACGGCAAATTACGTAACCACCGACGCAAGCATCGGGTGGTGACCCGCAGCGTTGTCTGACCAACCCAATCAAACACTCTCCTCGTTCATAGGAGGTCACCTTTGTTCCCTTCCAAAACCAATAAAATTGTATACACTCAGCGGTTTTTCTTATCGAATTGGCTGACAAGAGGCGAGCAGCACGCTCTAGTGGAGAGGGTCTCGATGGGGCCGAGCCAACACACTGAAAATAGATAACCGCATGAAGAGGGTGGTGCCGGCTTCTCAGATTGGTCGACTTCGTCCTTACTTAGCTTGTGGTGGCGGGTCGAAAATCGCGGCGGCGTGCAACGGGAGGACAAGAATGCCGCTAAAACGGATCCTCAGCAAGGAAGAGTTGGCAGAGCGATGTCGTATGCATGCACGTTTTACTGCCACGCAAAAAGGTTTATCATGCGCAAATAAATACATGCTCACTGGCATGTGCAAGTAGCGAGGGCCTGAGCTATCGGCGGGCAGCCATATTCTATTCCTTTCGGAATGGGGCAGTCTGTGGCGATTCAGAAAAAAAAAATCAATTTTGTACGGCATATTAATGTATTTTTCTTTTTGCGCACACGTCACTTTGACGTGGTGACTTTTTGCGGTTTTGTGAGGTCGCGTGACAGACAGGCGAAGTGGGCGTAGCCAGAAAACATTGAACCAATAGCAGAGGGCTAATGGTGAAAAGACGTCGAATCAGTAATTAGTATTTTTCTTTTGTGTGGTTTAATCATGCATAATCAGTGTGTACACCTTATATCAGATGGGGAGCTATCGCGGTTTTCGTGACGTCGCGTGACAGACAGGCAAAGTTGGGAGTGGCCCGAAAATGTTTTGAAAAAATCGTGGAGGCTGATTGCAGAAATTGGAATCAAAACAGTTTGGAATCATTTTAAGTTTTAGCGCCCATGATCACATCGCTACAGTGGTTTCAATTATGTCGATGACTTCTGTGTCAATATATGGACTGACCGGTGGACCAGTCGATCCACCCTAACCAATCCACCGGTAAACCGTGATGAATGACCAGTCCACCGGTTTAAACGGTTCAACATTAAATACTTGTTCTCTTTACGTTGTAGCATCGCTGATGTTCTTTACGTTAGAAAGGTAGCCTAAAGAACTTCATTACTTCTATATATGCAAACGACAGAAAAAGGGAAACACCGAGGGACTCTCTTTTGTTAATAATGACCATATAAAGCCAGCAGACAATGAAGCCAAGGAAAGCATCGGGGAAATTATCTGTGGTTGAAAGTCAACTGCAAGAAATAATAAAGAAAATGGAAATTAAAGTGGACGAAAAGATAACTTCTCGCCTGTGGGAGCCCAACCCACAACCTCCTTTATTATTTTCTACATTTGAAGTTCAACCACAGATGATTTCCCCGATGCGTTCCTTGGCTTCATTGTCTGTTGGCTTCGTATGGTCATATATCCATCATTATGTGTATGACAAAACCTACAATGAAGCCACAGAAAGCAACTGTTACGTTTAACTAAAATGTAGGAATAATGCGCTAAATGGAAATCATAGTGGGCGAGGAAGAGAACTTGCTACCGGTGAGAGCCGAAGCCAAATGTTCCGCATTGCGCGTGCAGTGCTTAACAATTAAGCTAACGCGGCGGCCGTTGTGACGTCTACTCTCCTGGATATTTGTGTATGCGTGTACTATACATATAGCCCTGGGAGTGTTAGCCAGCGCCGCGCGCGGCCAAGATGGCAGGACGCAGAGTATCCTTTCTAACCGCCGCCGTCACGTGGTACGTGAGCTTAGGAGCGGGCAACTGGCCGATAAATCCATCGTTTGCTACCTCATGGCATCAGGACCCTACAATTATTAATGTGAAAGCATTATATGACTCATAAGACGGGAAAGCCGGCGTAGTCGGCGTTGGCGTGACCACGATGGTCCACAAAGTCAAGTGAGCCCAAGTGAGCCAATCGAGGCAGTTGATGACGTCAGTTAAGGCAACGTTAAGTAAGGTAAAGTTAATTGAGGCTGAGTGAATTAGGACGAAGTTAATTGAGGCACGTTTAATTAAGACAGAGTTCATTACGGCGCTGGAACCCACGACCATTGGTGGGAGTCGTATCCACGATCGTTGGTGTTAATTAAGGCGATGTTAATTAAGGCACAGTTAATTATGATGTAGTTAACAAAGGCCCTCGAACCCACGACCTTTGGTGGTCGCAATGCTTTCGAATTCATACGCGTAGGGATAACTAAGTGCCCTTGATTTTTTGTTGTTTCTTCGTACGATTATGATTTCTTCGTACGATTGTGATTAAGAGAAGAATCGAGCCCTTCGGCTCTTCTTATCCTTCTCGGTCTGTGCTCGGGCATGTTCGGCGGTTTTTGTTACATCGACCGCTCAGGTGCTCCGTGCATTTGCGGTACAGCACGTTTGCGAGCATTTTCTTCAGCTGTTTAAGCCGTTATATGTATAGCTATAACATAAACGAACGAAGGGAAACCTGGAACTGAGTGCCCCTTCAACGCCTTATTTTATATTCCTGCATTAAAAATGAAGAAAAAAGCAAACAAAGCAAAGCGAAGCCAAGCCTTTTGTCTTTATAGCGCTGTCCGCACGTCCTGTCGCGGTCCGTCGCGAAAGGCCCTACTCGAAATCGTCGAACGAAAAGGCCGGGCAGGAAGTCGTTTGAATTTAACGAACCGAAGTCCGGTTCGGACAGCAAGCGCGGATTCCTGCGGCGGTATCGCTATTGCTAAATGAAGACTTCCGGTGTTACACCGTCCGTCACACACACGCTTTCATTCGCAACGTTATCTTGTCCGCCGTTTGGTCCGGAAACCTTTTCCCGCCTGATAGTGCGCGTCGACGACCAGAACGTACGCTGGCGATTCGATAAATCAGTGAAAGCAAAAGAGTGGATAGGAAAGTAAAAGACACAGGCCTGCACGGTACACGCAGCACAGTCACATCGGACAAGCTGGAGAAGCGGCTCCATAGGAGCTCCATTTTCGGCACCAAGCACTATACAGGGTCTTCGCGGCGAAGTCTCTTCGCGTCGTTTTCACGAGAACGATCTGAACTGTCCGCCCGGCGTTGGCGGCGAGCTGTGGCTTGCGCAGCAACTCGCCGGGCCCTGCACAGCGGTCTGCTGAGCCCTGCGTTGCCTGAGAGCAAAAGAGAGAGTCAGAAAGTAAAACTTTGGCAGCTTTGATGACATGAGGTAGCCCACCAGGGGTCAATGGCCTGTTGCCTACACTCCCTAGTTCGCGTACTTATACTTCACGCCTGCGGTCGAAAATGGCTTACACGTTCTGCGCCACGACCGTGATTGGGGGCGCTGGCTAACACTCCCAGAGCTACACCCAGAACACATGCAGAAATACCCAGGAAAGTGGACGGGGAAACGCGGACGGGAAAACGCAGCTGAATGGGTAGAGCATCGTGCGAAAGATGTATACATGGGACGAGAGACAATTTTCTGAGCGACAAATGGGCATGATTTGCCCCGATCCGTTAACGTTACCCAGCATCTTACGTCCAATACCCGGTCCTTCAAAACAGCGGCGGGTTATTGGATTTATTGCTCAAATGTTATTGTTTATTGTTCAAAGACGATGGCTTAGTCAGCTTTCTGTTCATATCAGTGCCGTAAAGCCTGTACTTTCATTACGCTCGCTACAGAGGCAATAAAGTGGGAAATTGTATGCGTGCGCGTGCATGCGCGCTATATGTCTGGATGGGCTTCTTATTTTATTATAAATGTGCGTTGGAGGCGATTGGCATCACGAGTAATGCCAGCTACCTCTTCTCGCTTAGCCAAGCCATACCTGCATAGGAGTAGAATAAAATGGAATAATAACAGCAGTAGAATAAACGGAATAAAAGGCAATATAATAAAGTCGAAATAAAAGACGGAACGCTTTTGCGCGTAATTCACAGACAGTTCCAACAAGTTCACCCTGATAACTTGTTCGAACTTTCTGTGAATGCACTTTGTGTTGTGTGCGGTTATGTATATCTGAGGGCGTCTGTGTGTCAGTATGCATAGTATGTATGATTGTATCGCTAGTGCATAGCAGCACGCACACGTGGCGCCATTATTGTTATTATTTTCTTCTGGGTGCGGCGGCGCCATATAGTTTTGTTCCACCAGAAAGCTTCCCGCCGGCGTACAGGTGGCGCCAGTGTTAATGAACCGCCATTTTCTGATCGAACAGGATTTTATGGAAGCTTCGCTGCTGTTTGTACATAACATTTCCAAAAAACCTCTCTTGTCAAAGGCTCGCTGCTTCGTTCTTCCCGTCCCTCTTCCCCCATGATAGCCCGCCATTTCGCTTCCCTCACCACTCTGCCGCTCATCATTCGGCGACCTACGTCATGCAGGAACCTTAAAGACGTAATTAAAAAAACGATCAATCGTAGCCGAGAGCCAACGTTTACAATACCGACAAAGTTGACCATTCACCGAGACCATTCAACGTGGTGTGAAGTGCACACTGAGCTTTTGAGACCGATAACACCTGCGGAGCAAATGGTTTGTCATCTGTACTGAACACCATTGTTCATATAGGTGAACACCAACAGTGTATTACTAAGTTAGCGGCACCTATCAGCTAACAAGCCAAGCAAGCGAAGCAGTAGTATCGTGTCATTGTTTCTGACCAGCACGAAGAAACAGCGTGGATAAGAGCGTCACTCGCGGGAACCAATCGGCATCGCTACCGCGGCAGACGACGACAGCGGCGGTGTCGTCTGCATCCCACGTGCCGTTGTTGTCTCTGCAGGACACTGTCATCGGCGAAAAGAAAACAAAAAAGATGGAAAGAAAGGGCTCGTCGCGCTTCGTCCAGTCGTGCTCCTTTTGTCGTGACGCGAGCCGCTGGCAGGGACGGCGCAGGACATCGTCTTTTGAGCGTGTGCAGGGATCTGCGACTATCGGCTAACGACCGGCGCGTGACGTAATAGGGACGTGACCCGCGCCAGCAGACGACGCCTCGGTTACCGTACCTCGGTCGCGCGTGTGTCGTCTGTTTCGGACAACGGTTAAGCGACGTCTGGGCGGGAACGGCTAAAACAGACGACGCCTGCAAGATAGATGAAGCACGAGCTAGCAGACGACGCAGTTTGAGTGTGACAAGGTGAGGGAACGGTCCAAGAGAAGCGAAAGCGAGGAGTTGGAAGGGTAGGGGGGGTGGAACGAAGCAGATTGCGTGGAAGTTCACAGCCAGGAACTGCGATGCCGCCTCTCTTGAATACACGCGTTCGCACACACACACACACACGCTCACGTTGTAGCTATACAGAAGCCGCTCCATTGTTCACCCCCGGAGGCCGGTTCGGACAGAAACGAGGCATTATTTCCGCAATCTTCCGCAGTCACTACACCCCGTGCTTGTTCGTTCCGACATGTTCTGCGCACCCGCGTTCCTTTCAACGCACTGTTCCGTTGCCCTTGCACCGTGTATCCTGGCCTCTGCGTATCCATCGTTTAAACGTTAGGTTAGTTGTTTTCGAGTGCGGGTTGTAGTTTTAACATAGTAGCCAGTTGTTAGCCGTCTGCCACTCGTTAGGCCTCGTATGCTGCCCGAAGCGCCCTCTAACCTAGCGGCGCGCGCACGCGCTTGAACGCCCTTGAGCTTTTTCTTCGCTACCGCTGCGACTTCCGCTTGCGCGTTAATTGAAGTGGCGCTCCGCTTAGGGATGTCAAACGCTCGTTAAAGGCTGCGGCGGTTAAGGCTTTGAGAAAAGGAACGATCAAGCATTTGGGAAAAGAGGTTCATGCTCATGACTTCGCGCAGTTCTCCGTTGATCACGGTGATGGAGTTCTCGCATAGTGTTGGGCGCTCCCTCGCCTATACTGCTTAGACAGCGGAATAATTCTACGGAGGTCAACGCACTTATCTATAGAATGCACGAACCACATTCTCTGGTCTGCGCTGGTGATACTTGAAGATGACATGTGGCACGTAATCGGCTATATATATATATATATATATATATATATATATATATATATATATATATATATATATATATGAGGTTGCGTGACTACATTTACAGTTTCCATTGATTTCTCTCGACCATGTTGTCGGCTTAAGCTTTGGTGGCTGCTTTGGCCCTCAGGGGTGTGTTCTAGACAAGTGTGTTGACCTCTATACATAGTGTTACCACTACCAGTGGTAAAAAAAGAGAAATGCATACCGGTTGCTACGGAAGTAAACTTTCACGCGTAATCTGCGCTTCCACCACACTGGTGACGCGGGACCGCCGCAAGGCTAGGGCAACCCACATAATTTGAGGTATTGGTGGCTGTTGTGGGGGTGTAGAAGCAGCTTAATTGGCCTGCCATTGTACCGTCTGAGCACCTCTAGCGCTACTAGCACGAGTGTTCCACCAAACGTCTATCAATTCGGTATCTCTGAGGAACGCAACCAACATGTGCGTGTATAACTGTTTTCCTGATTATTCCGAGCCCTTCTTTAATGAACCCTGCGCCTTAAGAACTCGCGCGTGGAATAGCACCGTTTTGCGCGCGGCGACGTAACGCCACTCTTTTTCCTTCAAGCTGTGGACACAATCCCACGAAGTGTTCCACATCCACCACGTTAATAACACGACCTATCAACTGCCCCAGAAACGGACTCTATAGCAAACCCCATCAAGTAATCGAACCACCATTCCGCCTCCGTTTGAACGCTTTCCTGGATTCGAACCCACTACCTCGTGCTGCCAGCCACCGAGTCGCCTCGGCGGGTGCACTTGTCTCAACTGACCCGCGGCAAGCATGCAACGCGCGCGCGCGAGCAGCCAGCAAAAAAAAAAAAAAAGAAAAAAAAAGAAAAAAAACCGCGGCAAAGACCGTATAGCTGCCACCGTCCTGAAGACAAAGGGACGCCTTGTGTTCCCTCCCCCATTTCTGGAAGCAAATCCTCTCCTGTCCACCTTCACCCCCTCGCGGCCATTTGCAGGCCGATGTCGTCGCCGCCGCCGCCGCACCGCGGCGCTCCTGTCGAGGCACGATTAGCCACTTTAGCCATTACTGGCGCTAGCTGGACCGTGACAGGACGCCGCCGGACCCCATTCTTCGTTCCTCTAGCTTTTCTTTTCTTGCTTTCTTCGTTTCTTCTTTTTTTTGACGAGTTCGCTCTTGTTGTTGTTTTTGTTCACTCGCAAGCTCCGTGTGTGTGTGAATGGATCCTGCGCTGACCGCATGCCGAGGCGTCACTTTTTCCGCGTCCAGTTTCGAGCTATCGGGGAGGGTTGAGAAGCGGCGTAGATGTCACTCCAGCTCCAGGATCTCGGTAGCCTGGTCACAACGTGTCTAGCGGTCGAAGTTCGTATTGTTCTTCATCGTCACCGTCGTTGTTATACTATCATAATTAGCTTCATGAGAGAGAGAGAGATAAAGGAAAGGCAAGGAGTCATGTTTACCAGGACTGAGCGCGATATGCTACCCAGGGCTGGGAACTGGGAAAGGAAAGAGAAAGAGAAGGCGATGGGATAGAGTTCACGTGCGCTGTTCAGGTCAGTGCGGCCAGGTCTTCATCAACCTGCCCAGCGAGGGCAACGAAAAGCGTACTACGGTGGGACCCATTCGCACCTTAAATTACCTATGTATTTTCTAGACCTTTTGCTCCAATTCAGCGTCCACGCTTTTCATGTAGAGATATTTGTGCAGTTTGTGCACATTAGTGTCGCACATGTACATTTCTTGTCATGTACGTTATAATCATTATCACCCTCATCACCACCTCAACCACCACCCATATGTTGCCATTAGAATTCCTCCTCCTCCTCCTCATCATCATCATAATCTGCCATCCCCGTATTCAGTAACATGGTATTACGCAAAGGGTCATACGTTTACGGGCTAACTAAAGCGCTCTATTATTTTTACACTGGTCAAGTAAACTACCGTTGCGAATTTGAGAGAGGAGCAACAGCAAAAGGGAAAGGCGGGGAGGTTCTCCCGAGATGTAATCTGAGATCCACATTCTGTGCTTTTTCAATTCTATCTTGCTTCTGTCACTCAACGGCTCGCACGCCGCCTCGGTGTTATTACCGCGCTGATCCGCCACATTGCGCGATACGTGATAGGAAATGAACAGAGCAAAATTAATAGTACCCATCCTTAAAAAAATACGGTTCCCGGTTTGTTACCCTACCTTTAATACGGGATAAGATGACGTCTTCTTTCGCAGACCTCGCAGCGGCTGCGGTGAGCGAAATTGTTGTTGCCGCAACACATCAACGACAACTTAAAGGGACACTAAAGAGGAAAAAAACAAGTGGGCAGCTTGTACTAGTGGTGCAAGGCTGGAATGAACAGCGGAGCTGGTGATCGACCTAGCTTCTTCCAGGTTTTACTAGGCTTGGCTAAGTTTTGCTGGGAAATGCTAAGTGCTGCTAGGCACGGTATTCCGAATCGGCTCGCCGCCGACGCGCAGATTCTGGCTTGGCCGTGTGACGCGCTTCAAGATGAGCGGCTTCTTCTTCGGGTGTCTGGATCTTCTTTGGTCGTCCCATGTCAATGGTACACGTACTCTCCACAACGAGAGTTCTGCCGCCCTCGCGGCGTCTCCGAGATTTATCTCCCCGGTGACGTCACGGCCAAGCTGCGTCTCCACACTTGCCGGGGCGTGGCTGGTCGAAACCTGCCGTGCCGCCGCCAAAGGCGCCTGCTGCAGTCACAGACACCACGCACGTTCGGCGCGAACACGGGGACACGGGGAAACTGGGACGGCGTCGGCAGCAGCTCTGTGCGTTGTCTCGTTGGTGCTGCTACAATTTCTTTCTTACTCTCACTCTCGCTCTCATTTTATCTTTCTCTCTCCCGAGCATAGCGTGCGCCGCGCGCAAGCTCTCCTTCCCTCTCCTTAACGCCCCATGAGCGCAATTGTTGTGCACAATTGTTGTGCGCAACATGTACACGGCACGGAGAGGAGGCGAAGTACATGCCGCTCAGCGAGGTGGTTGCTAGGCAACGCGCGGTGACGTCACCGCCAGGAGCAGTTTTTGTTCGCAATACGCGGCGCAACCAAGAGCTTAAACATCTCCACTGTTAAAATGATTTATCATTTGTTAAATTCAATTAGTAAGTACAAGTAATTTCCCCTATGTTGTCCTTGGTGTCATTGTTTGTTGGCTTCTTGTGATATGACTAATAAAAATCGGGCCCCTCGGTTTCCTTTCTTCTCGATCATTACATAACGAGGGCTCGAATCCGGCAGCATTGGTTCGTTCAGGTAGCATATGTGAGTTTATTGACCAGTTGCCTTCAAACAAAAAGATGGCGTACTCGTGACACCTGCGGCAGAAAGGATGTTCCACATCCGCCGCCTAAGTTTCTGAGTGGTGGCGCTGGCAAGCAAAATAATGGCAGAACTATGTAGATCGCGTGCCCTGCTGGCTTTATATGATCGTATATATATATATATATATATATATATATATATATACCTACATAGTTCTGCCATTATTTTGCTTGCCATAGCAAGTTATGCTTGGTGCTTGCACTGGGGGTTCATTGCCTGCTGGCTTGATATGATCGTTAATAAAAATCGAGCCCCTCGGTTTCCCTTACTATTTATCTATTAGTGAAACTGACGGTAGTCTGCTCCGGACCGCCGTCAGTTGCACTTTGCTCCTCGAAGAGGCAGAAAATGCCTAAAATAATTTTTTTTTGGGGGGGGGGGGGTTGGGGGGGGGGTGCCGTGCCAAAACCACCATCTCATTATGAGGCACGCCGTACTGAAGGACACCCGATTAATTTGGACCACCTGGGTTTCTTTAGCGTGCGCCTATAAATCTAAGTACACGGGTGTTTTCTGCATTTCACCCCCATCGAAATGGGGCCGCCGTGGCCGGGATTCGATCCCGCGACCTCGTCCTGCAGGAAGTTGCCTCGAGTGAGCTCCTGAACACCATTTTGCAATGTGGTGAACGCGGTCTAAATCATGGATCAGAGGACTTCAAAGAGTTGCGACGTAATGCTATAGCACATGTCTTTAGCATTTACCGATAAATCATCAATGAACATTATTTTTAATCTCTCAACCGCCTGTCCGCAGCATGCGTTACGCGATGCGCCAACTAAGCGTTTAGCACTTTCGTTATTGGCGCTGCCCCTGGGGCATCGGTCACCCGTCTGGTCGAGTCGTATCGATTTCAATTTCCGTCCGGGGTCCTATAGGCGTTGCGTTGTTGGACCTAATGCGGGTAGCCGACGTATTACTTACTCACTGTTACGACACGACGTCCGTTTAAGTGGATTGGACGTTGCCCACCCGAGGACGCACTTCGAGGGTACCGCTGTTCGTTGTTATTCTCGGGAGCGCTCCAGCGACAGGCTTCGCTGTATTTGTAGAACTGTAACGCTAAGCACGTGACGTCGCGTCGGTTACGACGCGGGCTCCCCGGGAGATTACCGAGGTTTGGAACGCACCGGGTCGACTTCCTGTTTCATGAGGAGGTTGCCCAATGCGCCTGCTTTCGACATTCCCTCGGCTTTCTCCTCGATTGTATCTTTTTTTTGTGCCCCGTATTCGAGAAACGCAGATCGTAACGTCGAATTTTATCTCATTTACTTGAAGTCTGTCAAAGTTGGCCGATAGATACATATATTGATATATGGATAGATAGATCGATAGATAGATAGGTAGGTAGATGGGCAGATAGATCGACTGATTGATTGATTGATTGACAGACAGATATATAGATAAATAGATAGATAGATAAATAGGTAGGTAGGTAGGTAGGTGGGCAGATAGATCGACTGATTGATTGATTGACAGACAGACATATAGATAGATAGATAGATAGATAGATAGATAGATCGATAGATAGATAGATAGATAGATAGATAGATAGATAGATAGATAGATAGATTAATTGTCCAAGATATTTATTTAGCCTACCCTCAAGGTTCAGACGGCATTGCTGAGGGGATGTCGGCAGAGAGAAAGAGAGAAACGGGGTGGGAAAGGCAGGGAGGTTAACCCGAAAAGATTCTGGTTTGCTACCTTGCACTGGGGGAAGGGTAAGGGGAAATGAAAGGCGGAAATAATAGGGGGTACATTCATGGCAAGGCAATACGACACAGTATACCAGCAAAGAAAATTGTGAATACAAGATGCGCTACACCAACATCAACTACGAGTAACAAATACTCTATATGCATAAAGTACCTCTTTTAGGCATACATATCAACAATACTTACAGTAATTCGAGGCAAACAGCTGTAACCTATATACATATATACATAGGTGCGTGGTACAAGAGAGTCAAACAGAATATAATCATCATCACAATCAGCCTATATTTATGTCCCCTGCAGGACGAAGGCCTCACCCTGCGATCTGCAATTACCGCTGTCGTGCGCTGATCCCAACTTACACCTGCAAATTTCCTAACTTCATCAACCCACCTAGTTTTCTGCCATCATCGACTGCGCTGATTTCACTTCTCTTGGTATCCATTCTGTAACTCTAATGGTCCACCGGTTATCCATCCTACGCATTACATTGCCCTCCCAGCTCCATTTTTTCCTCTTAATGTCAACTAGAATATCGGCTATCCCAATTTGCTCTCCGATCGACACCACTCTCTTCCTGCCCCTTAACGTTAGGCCTAACATTTTTCGTTCCATCGCTCTTTGTGCGGTCCTTAACTTGTTCTCGAGTTTCTTTGTCAACCTCCAAGTCTCTGCCCCATATGTTAGCACCGGCAGAATGCAATGATTGTACACTTATCTTTTCAATGACAGTGGTAAGCTCAAAGTCAGGATTGGGCAATGCCTTCTGTATGCACTCCAACCTAATATTAAGCTTCTGTAAATTTCCTTCTCATGATCAGGGTCCCCTGTGAGTAATTGACCTAGATAAACGTACTCCTTTACAGACTCGATCTAGAGGCTGACTGGTGATCTTGAATTCTTGTTCCCTTGCCAGGCTATTGAACATTATCTTTGTCTTCTGCGCATTCATCTTCAACCCAATACTTACACTTTCTCTATCAAGGTCCTCAATAATTTGTTGCAATTCGTCTCCATTGTTGCTGAATAGGACAATGTCATCTGCAAACCGAAGGTTGCTGAGATATTCGCCATTGATCCTCACTCCTAGGCCTTCCCAGTCTAAGAGCTTGAATACTTTTTCTAAGCATGCAATGAATAGCATTGGAGAGATTGTGTCTCTTTGCCTGACCGCTTTCTTGATATGTAACTTTCTACTTTTCTTGTGGAGAACCAAGGTAGCTGTGCAATCCGTCTAGATATTTGCCAAGATATTCACGTATGCTTCTTGTACTCCTTGATTACGCAATGCCTCTATGAGTCTATGACTGCTGGTATCTCTACTGTATCAAATGCATTTTCATAATATATGAAAGTCATATATAGAGGTTGATTGTACTCCGCAGATTTCTTGATCACCTGATTGATGACATGGATATCATCCATCGTAGAATATCCCTTCCTCAAGCCAGCCTGTTCTCTTGGTTGGCTGAAGTCAAGTGTTGCCCTGATTGTATTGGAAATTATCTTGGTGAATATTTTATGCAATACTGAAAGCAAGCTAATGGGTCTGTAATTCTTCAATTCTTTAACGTCTCCCGTCTTATGGATAAGTATAATGTTGGCGTTCTTCCAGCTCTCTGGTACACTTGAAGTTGTGAGGCATTGCGTATAAAGGGCCGCAAGCTTTTCAAGCATGATATGTCCTCCACCTTTGATTAAATATACTGTTATACCATCTTCTCCAGCAGCTTTTCCTCTGGTCATGTCTTTGAAGGCCCTTCTAACTTCATCGCTAGGTATAGAAGGAGCCTCTGTATCCGGTTCATCACTATTTCGAATGAGAGTAGCTTGGCTGTTTTGGCCACTGTACAGGTCAGTATAGACAGTATATGCAGTCTTCTGCATATTAATCTTCAAACCCACTCTTACACTTTCTCGGTTAAGGTCCTCCATCATTTGTTGTAATTTGTCCCCATTGTTGCTGAATAGGACAATGTCATCTGCAAACCGAAGGTTTCTGAGATATTCGCCGTTGACCCTCACTCCTAAGCCTTCCCAGGCTATACCAGAATATACCGGGCGAGTGGTCATGTGACTCATGTGTTCCGGCGAGGGTTTTTAGAGGAAGCATTACACCGGGAGTTCCTATCTTAATACATGGCAACGGAGAAATCGTTTTTCTCTACAATCACTTCACCGAATTTTATGAAGCTTGTCGCATTTAAAACGAAAAGTCAAAATCAAGTGACTGTAGGAAGCAGATTTCGTTTTTTTATTCACGCCATCAATTTTGTAACAAGACTTTTTGAATATCACCAAATTTCAAAAATAAAGAAACCGAGTTTGAAACTCTGTAACTCAGTAATAGAACATGATATAAGAATTCTGTAAACTGTACCTATAATACTACACTTAAAGCGGATAAAATTGATGTGATATAGGCAGCTCTAAAATACGCCATTAAAATAAGAGTAATACTTTTGCGAAACACTTGTACATATTGAAAATATTTCACGTAGGCTTTAAATTCATACGAGTTTGTCCGCTGTAGATGCTCTAATGGCTGCAGTTTACAAAAGTGCGATATCAGTTTTTGGAGAAGACTTATGAATTAGGAAACTTCGTGCTTGTGTATCTTTTTCCGACTTACCAATTTCTTTCAAATGTTGTAAGAAAATCACAGTCCTTATCATCAGTACTTCGTGGTCACTAGAATGGACCTTTGTCTCTCAAATGCAACAAATTTCGTTGAAGTTGGTCTAGAGGTTGGGGAATTTTAAATTTTTCTGTACGGAAAGGGGTTTGGGTACCAAAAAGGCCAAGCCCACCAGCTTGCGTTCTTTTGTATAGCTTTGGGGTTCTTTTGTATGCCCGGTGGTTTGCGTCCCCTAACTCCACGTACGCAAAATCTAAAGCTCCCTGTTGTCTCATAAAATTGTTTTCGTGTTTTACATGTATTTGAACAGGCGGTGTAGGAGTTTTTAATCATAGATATAAAAAAAGTTCACCCACGATTACGATACTCCCTAATGCAAAATTTCAGCGCAGCTCTACACGTGTTTTCATTTCGCGATATAATGACTGGCGCGGACAATCCGTCTCGTGCGGTACGCTCCAAGCGGAGCGAAGTGTGGCGCGACTGCCTCGCTAATCGGGATATCGCGAGAGGCAGCGCGTGGGTGACGCCTGGGCGCGATTCACAGCCGCCGCCGCCGCCGCCGCAGGCAGACCTCCACTCATGCAGCGCTTTGTTTCCATCTGTGGTATCGGTGGCGTCATCGGTGAACAGACGACGTGCGCTGCTCTGACGCCATCTCGTAGCCATATCGTCGCCTCAGAGCCCGTCTTACGCGTCACTACGCTTTTCTTCTCACTAATTCGCCATACCCCCCTCCTCCGCTTTCCGCCTCATGGTTCCGCTGCACCCTCCTCCGCTTTCCTCTTCGCACTCTCTTCGCTATCACCGTCTTTCGTCTCCTCATCTAACTCTCATCCTTCGCTGTGCTCGTTCGCTCGGTTACGAGGTACGACGTCGACGCCGACGCTCGCCCCAGGAACGGGCGCCTAAGAGCTGTGCTCTAAAAATCGTCCTCGGGTATGTCCTCGGCTAAGCAACTGCCGGGAGGAGAGCGATGGAGTCGAAACGAGGAGGCAGCGAAGCGGTGTGACGTAGAGAGGCGAATGACCGAAGAGGAGCGGCACAGCATCGCATGCGAGCGTTGCGCAGTGGTTTCCGCCATATTGCTCTTATAGCGGCGGTTGTAACAAAGCGGTATCAGCGTTTCGCTTAGGCTTATGCTTGTGTGCCTGGTTATATAGCGATATGCATAGGATCAATTTGCAGTGGGATCTATAGCGATAACTGTAGGACAGGTTACGTAGCGATTGCTCTGGTCGTTTTGCATCGTGTTTCAGATTGACAAACAAAAAGCGGTCGTTTTGCTGTCGTCGTGCTCGACAGACTTGACGTTGTAGACTGTTAGAAAGTGGCAGATAGACTGCCGACAGCCAGCAGTATATCATAACATCCCAACTCGCGGATGACCATGAGGCAGGAGAGGAAGTCGTGCGGATGCCGATGAATACTCATCGAATGTTGGGAGGTCAAATGTCCTCGCGCTTCATCTAAGACCGAGCTCACCGACTACGCTAAATCGATCTTCAAAACTGGGATCACAATTGGGTCAAAGAAGAGAACTAATGAAACGTCAGGGAGCCTGCGTTGTGCAGGTACCGTTAAGGTGACCTCTACAAAACTTGTCCTTTAGCTGTTTTCACTCGTCTTCGTCCACACGACTGCAAGCACTGTTAAAAAGAGCACCGCGAAATCACCGCGGCGGTAAGTCAGCGCTTCGACGTCGCTATAGATGGTGTTCGCTCGCACTCCCTGTAATTGAGTTTGAATGCAGTAGTGCAAAGCGAGGAGAAAAAAAGAGCAAGCACCGAAAAAAGAAAAACGGAACAAAGTCGACGAGGTGCCTGTCATTTCGTACTAATCTACACTTCCATTTCTGTAAACGTGAGACTGCCGTTGATAACGGTAACCAGCCACCACGACCAGCACCTTTGTTTCGCGAGAAACGGGCCCAAGCGGCGCGAAATTGTACGTGTACAACATCTGTGCAAGTACAACTGCACAAACTGTACAAATTGTGCAAACAGTACAAACAGTACAAGTACAATAAGCTGTACTGTACAACATGACCCACCTGTCTCTCGTCCCGTTGTTTCGCGGCCATTCGGTCGTATAGCAGCAGTCATGCAGGGAGATCGGTTCATTTGCGAAATTGGTTCGGCGGGACGCTGGCCAGATCGCTCGGGAAGGGGGGGGGGGGGGGGAAGGTGCCGGAAAGCGTGTCTATGGGCTGAACGCGAGATTCGGACGGATACACACACGCGCGCGCGCATTTTCGGACCATTTGTCTGATGACAGCGTTTCACGCGGTCGAACTGTCCAGATTGTTAGTTAACGCATTGGCTCGCCCGGTTTATCTGAGGATCGAGAGCGAAGTGTCGCTGCGTGGTAATAAAAGAACACGGAAGTAGCTGTAGCTATGGTTCTACTATTAGTGAAGTGTTGCAGTATAGATGTAGCGGTGTTGTAGAATTATAAGAAGTGTGTGTAATTGTTGTTATTAATGAGATTGGAATTCTTAGGATACTTCCCGAATTGTCATGTGTGTGTGTGTGTGTGTCTGTGCGTGTGTGTGTGTGTGACCGTCTTCCCTTAACCACGTCAACTTGCATAACTGGGTAGTCCATGGTTTCCCAAGGACTACCAGGGAACCAGGTTCAAAACCAACCTTAGGACCCAGAGGTTGGTTTCGACACTGGTTGGGTGTCGAACCAAAACGGCACTAAGCAGTATACCGGAGCTGAACCGTTATTTTTTTCCGCCAGCTTGGAACCGAACCCAAACCGGAATTTATTGGAGGAACCATTCCGAATCGGTTCAACAAGCGGTTCGGAAGGCACTGTGAATCCTCTGCTAGGGCACGTCAGAGGGTAAACGTTTGACAGAGGCTCAAATCCTGCCGTAGACTGCAAAACAATTCCCACCGCTATAAGCCAGGACTGAAATGCCTTCAAATAACCTCAACTCAGTTGTGGCACTTGCTTATGTTGTTAATATTTGCGCAAATAATATTTGTTCATATTTAAGTAACATTTGCGTTAATGTTTGTTAATATATGCGAGGAAACCTGCAGGAGCTATGTGCTTGCGCATCTTGCTCTAGCAATGGGATCCCGAACAATCCTTTACAACATTTTGTTCTGTATTTATACTGTACACGGTCGGCTGAGCGGCAGTTGTAATCCAACTATAGACCCGAGAAAACCATAGTGTTGAAACTTCTGACGTTCTTTCCGGTGCTACTTGGCGTCACCTGTGACGCGACAGTGTTTCATGTGACAACGGTGGTGATAGAAAGACGGAAAGAAAGAGCCCTCCGTTGAATCTACAGATCAGATACGTACGTACGCGATAGAATAAATATTTTTTTAAATTTAGAACTTCAACGAATGTTCAGTGCTGTGCAAGTTTGCTGTACCTGGTACAGATACTTGGAGTGATACCAGGTCATTGGTGTAGGTTGATGTAACTCTGAAATTAAGACAGCTAAACCAGATGAGACACAATATCACTAGCTGCTTTCTACGTGCTGTGCACCAGCGTCGTAGAGTTATTGATCAGCATCAACCATACAGCAAGCTACAAAATTGCGCAAGATCCGTAAATGTAATAGGCGCAATATTTTAAAACTTACACAAATGACATGTGATAGCTTCTAAGTTTCAGCCCTTTGAAATAACGACAAGTGCATGGGTGCGTCCTTAGAACTTGGTTGGTTTACAGAACAGAACGTCATTTGCAAGGGCAACACCTGTCACAAAGGCCTGTATCGTTGCCAAATAAGTCCCTCAGTGATCCCTCAATCTCAGCGGGCGATGTGCACGCAGGTGTAAAGGCAGCTCACAGGTGAAGCTAAATGAACCTAAATGTGTTTTCAACGCACTGGGCACTGTGGGCCTTCAAAAACTAATCACAGTACGCAACCGCGCATTGTTACACAATGTATTCAATTTCTTGCGTAATGTTATAGACACCAAAAATACGAGGTATGTCCCAAATGTTCTCGCATGTAGGTTTAAAACAGATTTCAGAAACTTTCACGTGCATCACTGTGGTCACCTTCAACACATTTACCATTAGACAAAATACACTGGTTCCATCCCTTCGCGATGAATGTATAAAACGGCGCGAAACATAGCATCCGCTGTGCTGCCTTCAGAGAAGCGAAAGCATTTCCAGGCTAAATTCATGGAGGCAAATTCCAACCCTAGCAAAATATGGTCATTGTATAGTTATTGCGCTGAGAGGTCATAAATAAAAAAGCGATATATGTATAATTTCTAAGCACTTTAATGTTCCAGCATTAGCGTTAACTAACCAATATAACTCCTTTTTCTCTACTACAGGAAGCATTGCTTCAACAGATCAACACGCACATCGTTTGTAGTCCCTATGTGATTCTGCAATCTTGCGCGACTGTACAGAGGAGGATCTTCGTTACTTCCTTTTTAACGCTAAATTTTACAAGTCGCCTGGAGCATTATATATATGTATGATCTCTGTCAATGTTCTGCGTAGGCACATTTAGCGTATAAAATGCGTCTTACTGCGCATTATAAACAACATTGTCGCAGTACCGGTAGTTCTAGCTGGCTTAAAGCAGGCCTTAGTCATTATACTTTATGTAAATGTCGGCAAAAATAGAGTTGCAAACTATCTTGCAGTATCAATACTTTCAGTTTGGAAAACATATTCAAATATTAATGCTTAGGTTTCTTAACACCCATAATGTATTCTCCTGTAACCACTTCGGTTTTATAAGAGGCCGTGGTACTCAAGCAGCATTTGATGATCGAAGTTGTGGTGTTTTAAAGTGTGCAATTGAAAACAACGAATTCGTATTTGCACTTTTTCTTGATGTATCGAAAACATTTGACACGGTTATTTACGACGTACTATGAAACAAACTATACTGTTATGAATTCGGGCTCCTTTTTAAATAATTATTATGAATCACAAACTTTTGCCTTGGGGCAAACTCATACCTATTCTCTTCAGATTCACAGTGGCGTACTTCAGGGTTATATACTGCCGCCTCTCATCTTTAACTAGTACTTAAATGGTTCAGGCAATAGCACTTCACATTGTCAGGTTTTCCAATTATGAAGATGCTGCGGCTAACCTACAGTAGGATTCATAACAACATGTAAATTGGGTTTCACAATAACTTAGTTATTGCAAAAAACAGTAAGACGAATCTGTTACGTTTTCGTAATCTTTTAACAATTTCGTATCAATGTCTCATTTATTATTCGCCTGCCTAGTTGTCGCAAATGTGCCCGTCTACCTATTTAATCTGCATCTTCTGTGAAGTACTTGTGAAAGACGCAGTTTCGCCCGAAAGGCGAACCATCAATTGCGATAGCAAATTAGTAGCGAGCTATACGGAGTGAGGATAGTAGTTTTATCGGCTGTATAAGGTTGGACACATTCGCTTACTCACCGAATTAACAAGCACGGTGTCAGTGCACACAAGCAAACATGAATAGATCACACTCAATCCGCACGCAATCGCTGTCAAAACGCTGGCGTGAGCAAGCGCGCCAGCAGCAGCGAGCGAAAGTTAGTGCGGTCTATCGCTTCAACATAAACTGAGCGGCGAAAGCACAGCACATGCAATGGGTAGGAGCCGTGTTGCAGATCGCTTTCAGGGTACGGTGCGCGCGACCGCCCGGCGCCGCGCAAAGTAATGTACGCAGTTGCTCGCAGAGCAAAAGCCGCAACCCCTCCCGCGCTGCCTTCCCACTTTCTTCCTTTCGCGTGGGAGATTAAGTCGCCAGTTCCCCTGGCACCCGGTAGCAAGATACGCATTTGGTGCCGCAGCTAAACGTCGCCTCCCCTCCCTCCCTCCCTTCCCCCCACGGCCTGTCGCGCGACGGAAGAAGTCACGTTTGCGCTCCGCGTGCGTTCGCTCCCCGTGAAAGGCGCGCGTCCTTCGGGCGCCTTCACTCGCACATACAGCATACGGTGAGCGGCGACGATTTTATCGCCGTTGGACTTTATACGGAACCTCACTGCGACGGCGCCGACGACGCCGACGGCACAAGTCGCTCGGAGTGTACATACAATTGTTATCGCAATAAAACTCACGAACTGATAATTAAATTATGCGGTTTTACGTGCCAGAACCACCACCTGATTATGAGGCACGCCGTAGTGGAGGACTCCGGATTAATTTTGACCACCTGGGATTCCTTAACGTGCACGTAAATCTAAGTACACGGGTATTTTCTCATTTCGCCCCTGGCGGCCTCAATTGCGGCCGCCATGGCTGGGATTCGATCACGCAACCTCCTGCTTAGCAGCCCAACACCATAGCCACTAAGCAACCACGGCAGGTACGGACTGATAATGCAAAGTTCACAAGGGTATTAATATGGTGGTGAATCCAGCGCCCCTCTTTCGACAAGTTCGCGGCGCACACGGTTTCTGAGAAGCTTCTGGCCCTCCAAGTAAAAAGCTGCCTTGAGACTTTGACCTTCAATGCCGATTCGCAGGACGCAATTCCATGACAGCCAAAAGAAAATAAAAAGAAAGAAGGAAAGAAAGAAAGAAAGAAAGAAAGAAGGAAAGAAAGAAGAAAGGCAGTAAAAAAATCATGTTCAGCATACTTCGATTCTTGCTGTGTTCTTCGACGCTTTTCTTTGTTTTTACTTTGGCTCATCTTTTAGATGCGAAACAGCTTATGGTCGGGGCTATGTCACTCCCTCCCTCCCTCCCTCCCTCCATCCATCAATCCGCCGTGCGGCGTCCACACCCCTACTGCGCATGCGCATCCTCCTCCCTCTCCTCTGCTTGTCTCATCTCTCCTCTCGGCATTCCTCCTCTCCTCTCTGACGCTCCTCTCCACTCCGGATTGCGCAACGAATGGCAACACCTGCGACTCCGCGCGCGATAATGCCAAGCAGCTTAGGTTAGAGACGCGATGGTAGGCGCTGCGTACTCCGCTGGGGGGCGCCACTGTAGCTCGCGATATAATGACGCGCGCGAGCGCACCGCTCCTCTCATTCTCCTCCCGCAACGCATGGTAAATATAACAGTAGCTACGTACCTCAACCTAACGGAAACGACGACCTGAAAACTAATGGGAACTTCAGGCGACCCTGCTTCGCATACTACTCAAGGTTCCCCTGTGGGAAGATGGCGTAATTTTTTCCCCACTCCCTGCTCTGCAACTGTGGCTCGCTGCCGTATTCGTAAATTTAAGTTTATTCACCAAATTTCAGTCTAAATCGGGTGAAGCTTTTAAACATTTGACGAATTTCGGCCCCCGCAGGGGCGTCTGCGTAAGCAGGCGTTTGGTGTGTTGCGACACCACGGATCCGAGCACATGAGGGTTGGACCCTCCCGCGTGTAGCCGTGCGCGGCTTAGCCGTGTCTGGGGAAAGGGGGATCCTGGGGGCTGAGCCGATGCGGGGTGTTCGGACCTTTATGGCCCCCCGGCGGAGGCAACACACCTCTTCGGCCTCTGCTTCACATAGACGGCACCCCCGGACTGACCCACCCGGGGGAAATCAGCAGTCGCCTTTTCCTGTCTTCCTCTCCAATCTTCGTCTTTTTCTCCCGCTTTTCATCTTTCCTGTCTTCTCATCTTTTCTATTCACTTCCACTTTTCCTGGCGGCAAGGGTTAACCTGGTGTGGCTGTCCTACCTTGGGTATACCATATTGGGTTATAGTAACGGCATACTGCTGGCGCTGTGCAGACTTGTTTATATGTTCTGCCACGTCCCCTTGTTGGGCTCCGTGGTGGGTGGCAGACGCCGTTGCCGAATAAATCACTTATTTCCATGGGATCCTCAAACCCCTTTTCTACCGATCGTGCCTCGAAAAGGGTACGCACCGACGCAACCTCGCTATTCTGGCCCAAAAACAAAGAAACTTTCCCCAAATTCCACGTCCTTCACTGTGAACAGTCATCTACGAAAGCTAGAGCAATTTCCCCATTTCTTGTGGCCAAGTGCCTAAAAGAGACCATTGGAGCTGGTTATAAGGTAACAAAGATGTCAAGTGGAGATTTGCTCCTCGAACTCAAAGACAAGGAACAACACAACAAACTCGCACACCTCGTAGCTTTTGGTAACATACCTGTTTCTGTGAGCGCACATCGAACTATGAACACAGTGAAAGGAGTGGTATCAGATGAAGACTTAATGACATTGAATGAAGAAGAACTCCTGGATGGATGGAAGGACCAAGGCGTAATCCACGTGCAGCGCATCAAAATCAGGCGGAATGACATCGAAATCCCAACAAAGCACTTAATACTCACTTTCAACTCAACTACTTTACCTGAGACTCTCGAAACCGGCTATGTAAAACTTCATGTTGGAGCTTATATTCCAAACCCGCGACGTTGCTTCAAATGTCAGAGATTTGGTCACGCATCCCAGAGCTGCAGAGGGCAGCTTATTTGCGCAAAGTGCGGCACAACCGCTCACTCTGCTGACGACTGCAATAATGATGAGCTACATTGTGCGAACTGCGACGGCAGTCACCCTGCATACTCCAGAGCTTGTCCAGCCTGGAAGAAAGAAAAGGAAATAATTACAGTAAAAGTTAAGGAGAATATAACATTCCGTGAAGCTCGACAACGGATCTCATCATTATTGTCACTGAAAACATCCTTCGCCGAAGTGGTGCAACGGGGGGCGGCACCACAACGGCTTCTGGCGGCAGCCCGGACCACGCCTAGCGTGCCGAGGTCAACGCCATCCGCCCCTACGGTGGGAGCAGCCAACGCTGCCCTGCCATCTCTCAAAGTCTCCACACCAGTGGCATCTACAAGCTTCGGCAGCAGCCAGGGCACCGCAGAAGCCACAGGGGTCCTTTCGACCTCCGGCCCGGTGGGGACAAAGACTTCGTCGCTCGAGATGAAGTCTACGCGAAGCACACATCGCTCTCTGGAGCGGGTGTCCAGTGCCTCGCAAGAGGCTATGGACACCCGTCCAAGCCAAACGGCGCAGGTAGCGTCGAAGGAGCGGCGAGGTTCTCTCGACCGCTCCAAAAAAGACAAAACACCAATTACAGGGCCTAACAAAGGCCCTGTAAAGTAAAGTCACTCTCCTCCCTTTTGAGACACACAGCACCTTTTATTTTCCTCCAACATGAACACAATAATGCAGTGGAATGTTAGAGGACTAATCCACAACCTAGACGACATCCAAGAACTTATCAATAAATTTAATCCAAAGGTGCTGTGTTTTCAAGAAACGCACCTAAACTCCAGAAACACCAACTTCCTACGTCAGAATATTGTTTTCCGAAGAGATCGCGAGGATTCTGCCTCATCATCTGGTGGTGTGGCCATCATACTCGACAGAAGTGTAGCCTGTCAGCAACTTCCACTCAATACGGCACTTGAGGCGGTAGCCGTTCGTGCTGTACTTCTGGGTAAACTCGAAACCATTTGCTCGCTCTATATACCCCCACATTATCCTTTACACAAGCATGAATTTCAATCATTTATAGATGAATTACCGGAACCTTACCTCGTTCTTGGCGATCTCAATGCACACAGCTGCTTGTGGGGCGACACGCGTATCGATGCGCGAGGACGCCTAATCGAACAATTTCTTTTCTCCTCTGGTGCGTGTCTCCTGAATAAGAAGGAACCCACCTACTACAATCTTGCAAACAAAACATTTTCTTCCATTGATCTCAGTGTGGCTTCCCCGTCTATATTTCCTGAACTTAAATGGGAAGTTATAAAAAATCCTTACGGGAGTGACCACTTTCCCATACTGCTGAGATCACCACTACAAACGAACCTCTACCACAGGCACCCCGCTGGAAGTGGATATGGCAGATTGGGAGAAATTCAAAGTCTTACAAGTGGTATCTCGTGGCCTGACATATCTTTGCTGGGAATTGATGCTGCGGTTGAGTATCTTGCATCTTTCATAATCAATGCCGCTACTGAATGTATACCAGAAATGAATGTTGCGACCTGCAAACGCCGTGTCCCATGGTGAAATGAGGAATGTCGGAACGCTCGTAGGAAACAGAACAAAGCGTGGGGGTTGCTACGCGACTCCCCAACTGTGGAAAATCTTGTTAATTTTAAGAAAATTAAATCGGAGGGCAGAAGAACGCGCCGACACGCCAGGAGAGAAAGTTGGAAAAAGTTTTTATCAGGCATAAACTCATATACAGACGAGGGCAGAGTCTGGAAGAAAGTTAATAAGATAAAAGGGCTACAAACCTATTCACTCCCGTTGATAAACACACAAGGCCACAGTCTGGAAGACCAAGCTAACTGCCTGGGAGCACATTTTGAACATGTAGCCAGCTCATCTAATTATTCCCAAACATTTAAAATGCACAAGGCTACAATAGAAAACAGAAACTAGAAAGAAAAGGTACGGGAAACGAGGCATACAACCAGCCATTCTGCATTGCTGAGCTGTATGCATCACTTAGTTGTTGCAATAAGTCTGCGCCAGGCTCTGACCGCATAGCTTATGAAATGCTGAAACACCTTCCTCATGAAACAAAGAAAACTCTCCTCTCCCTATACAATGCTATA
>NC_051162.1:148749936-148767436 GCF_013339745.2 Dermacentor silvarum
GGTACTCGTGAGCAAAGAGCATGCACGCCTTCGTGCATGAATACGGCAGCGGAATTGCTTGTCTCTCTCTCTCTCTCTCTTTTTCTCTCTAGGAAATCGAGGAGGTCCCGAATCTGCAAAACACACAAAAATGTTCGTGGAAGCCTCTGCGATGGCTATGGCATACTGCTGATGGGCGTGATCGAGGTCGCGGGTTCGTGTTCTGGCAGCGGCAGCCGCCTTCCGATGGCAAAATGAAAGCAAAACGCTTGGTATAAAAGATGCAACGTAAGAGTTGCGTTTCCCGCACCAGAAAAATTGCTGAGCGTGTGTGCGAAGGTAAAACCCAGGGGCGCCACACAGAAACGAGGCTGTGAAACACAACACAGAAAGACGTTCGTTGACTGCACTGAGGGAGTGGTATATTCTGTTCCACTTAAGTGCGGCAGAAAGTACGTCGGACAGACTGGACGACTATCTGAACGAAATATTAAAGGAGCATGACTATAATGTTTCCAAAGCAGTCGCTGGACACCTTGGGATACATTGTAGAGATTGCTGATGACGGCCATTCTTTGAAAAATGCAAGATTGTGAGCAAAGATGGCAGCCAAATGACGCGGGAGATAATCGAAGCCTCTGAGATCGCGCGTGTGGGAAGTATGTGCGTAAGCATGCCATCCGTCTCCCTCAGTGCAAAAGAAATAGATTTCCGTACGCACTAATCTGAAAATTTGTATCCTCGTTCCTTTTTTGCGATGTCGAGTGCAAAAGAAATTGATCATATGACAAAGCCGGCTTGGTATTGGTGGATGGCCCTGTTTGTAACGTTTTATTGCGATAGCAATTATATGGACACTTCAACCGGATTTCTGCCGTCGGCGTCGCCGTCGCCGTCGCCGTGAGGTTCCCTATAGATAAAATCTTCGCCGCGCGCCGTATGCCCGAGCGGAAGCGTGCGGGGACGCGCACTATCACGGAGAGCGAACGCACCCAATCTCCCACGCGCAAGCAAGGAAGCGGGAAGCCAGCGCCGGAGGGAGCGGGGGGGGGGGGGGGGGGGGCGCACTTCTACTCTGCCAACAACCGCGCTCGTCGCTCGCTCGCACCGTCGCTTATCTCCACACGGCTCTGACCTTTATGCGCCGTGCATTCGCCGCTCAGTTTCCGTTGAAGCGATAGACCGCACGTATCTTCGCCTGTTGGTGAGGCGTATGCGCTTGCTGCCAGCGTTTTGACAGTCGTTGTCTGCAGTCATTCAGTGTGATCTATTCATGTTTGTTTGTGCGCGCTCATACCACGCTTGTTCAATCAGTTAGTAATAGTCGGGCCACATTTTCCAACGCACGCTACACTGCAATGCTGCCCGGGTCGGCAGTGCAGCGCTACAGGTGTGTCCCTTCGCACGCGCTGCCCACGGGAAGCGCTTCTCATCAACACCACCGTTTCACACGCGCCTTCTCGTGGTCATCGAGTCTCTCTTCATGTCGGTCTACTTACGCCGCAGCACACCTGCTTACTTAATCAGCTCCTGTTTACTACAATTCATATTGCTGCCAAAGCCGCTCACCTTACTTCGTATGACATTGCTGTGTTGCTATCGCATTCATGGCTTCGCCCTTAGGGCGAAACTGTGACATTTTTTTTTCTGTAACGTTTTTTTCGCTGGTTAACCATCTATCTGTACGGTGTGCTTGGGTGGTGATTTTTTTAAAATTCTTGTCACGTCGAAATGGTCGGCTGCGAATGTGCGGGCAACTCACGGACCGCTGGCGTTGAAAAGAGCGCAGCAAACCCTGTCTCAGCGCCAAAAGATGACAATCAAGTGTATGGCGCCCTGTATCTACGTTTTGAACGTCGCTTTTGGAAATGACAAGTAATACTTCAGCGTACTAGACTTTAAAGCTTCAGTGACATTTTGAACAAACATTAGGAAAATCTCGGAAGCAATATTTTTTGTAACTTGTTTGGGCAGTAACTAGCGTATGTATTGTGGTCCTGTACATAGAGTTGGGGGCCAGAGACCACATTTTCTGTACTTTTGTCTGGTTGCCCGGATAATCTCGCAACGATTCCCGTATGTTCGTGTTTGAATGCCCCGGTGTCCTCGTTTGAGTGCGCGGATATTGGCTCGGGCTTCTGGCTCAAGATCACTTGAAGGTCGCCGACAATGGGAGCTAAAAGTATTTCATGCTTAGGGAGCCTACATGCAACGCCGGCGTTGCATGTAGGCTCCCTATTCACGCTCATCTTCTTCTTCTTTCTGGGGTCTTGCGTTCCAAAACCAGTCGTGAAAGGGGATGCCAATAAATCATCATCATCATCATCATCAGAATGGAGGAAGAGGTCAAGAAAGTTGTCAATCAAGTACAGGGTAATTGAACCTGTAAATAGACAACCAGGAGTCATCAGAAAGAAAGATGAGGGAAGCAGCTCCAGTGAATTGGAAGCAAAGAATGGAAACAAAAAAAAAATACCATGGAGATTTACAAGAATGAGAAGAAAGAAATTAGAAGGCAAAATCTGTACGATAGCACAAGGGGCAGTGTCTGGCTATTTGAGGCTCGAGCCACCGGTTGCCTAAGGACAAACAATTGCTGTGGTTTAGCTTTGGTTAACCCTGGTTGATAGCGAAAGCTTCACTGCCCTGGCTAGGCCCATTGTCGAGGTGTGGCCGAGGTGTGGTTTCGCAATGATATACAGACATGTTTACAATGAATACAGTGTTCATTCGTCATTTTTATGCCTATGAAGACACTGCGGTGATCAGTAGAGTCGTGAGACATAGTTGCAACTTGCAGCTGGGCCCAATTAGCTACTCGGGCAACGGCGGCAATTAATGTATACTTTCAGGGCATCGTGAAGGCCTAAATGTAGTACGACGCAGCGTGAAGGCGCTCACATTATGACACGTCGGCGAGAACAACAGCGGCTATAGTTCGACCGATGGTTCGACGTACTGGCGCCGCCAACGTAACCGGACGCGCGACCAATGCGCTCCGACGCGCCCGGCGTCTGATGACGCTCGCCCGCGTGCCGATGGACTATAAACGCGCCTTATTGCTCTCTTGTTGTTTGACCTCGAGCTCTCAAGGTGAAAGCTGTTGAATCGCCGACGGCTGCCCGAGGTAGCGTAATGAAGCTTTCGCTTCAAAACATACCGGAGCAAATATTCGGAACTAGATGAATTATGTGTATACTGCAGCCAAAATCCGCAGACCAGTCAACACATCCAAATGGAATGCGAAGAGATTCACGCAGTGAGGGCAGTAGGTAACGTACACCTTGCAGAAGCGCTTGGATTTAAAATGGATGAAAGCATCAACCGCTCAGCAGTCGAGATAAGCAAGAGGCGTTTAGAGTATTGGTGGGAAAAAAAGCAGGGAATAGATTGATATGACCGAATCTGTTACAGTCATAGGTAGCGGTACAAGGTAGATATTGAAGAAAAAAAAAGATCAGGGAGATGTATACAAAAATGCTAGAATGAAAAACCTCTATAGCATACGTGATTAAATCAAGCTGGCTAGGTGACTGTTTGTCACCGCCCCGTTTCAAAAGGGATGCCATTGAATCATCATCATCATCATCGAATGCCATGCACGGCGGCCAGGACTGCGTATATAAAACTTCTTTTGTAGTTTACTCCGTTTACGCGCGGTTTACGTGCGCACTTGTCGTAGTGCTTACTTTTATGTGCCTCGCAAAAGATGATCACAGGTCGAATATGCTACCATTATAATTTTACACGGCCATGCATTCTTGGCACATGTTCGAAATCGGGATGGACAGATAATACGTGTATAGCAACAGACGTCCCGAAGCAACATACGTCCCGAAGCAACAGACGTACGGGCTATACGAGAGGCGTCGTAGTAAGGGACTCGGGATTAATTTAGACCACCCGGCGGTTCTTCGACACGCACCTAAATCTAAGAACGCTAGTATTCTTGCATACCACTCCCCCCTGATCGCGGCTCGAACCGTGGAGTCGAATCCGTGTCCTAACGCTCAGAAGCAGAAAGAAAGCCATACAGCCACTGGACCCCCGAGCCGGGTCTCCATTCCATGGTCTATCGAGAACATTTACGACGTTGTGATTTTCTGAGAACTGCCTACTAGCCTCTTACGAGCTTAGTCTACTGACGCTGCCACTTTCCCTTAACGTCCTTACGAACTCTCTACTTGCGTTGCATCACGTCTGTCCCTAGCACATTAGTGATTACGCACCTCTTTCAGTGCAGTCCGAGTGTGTAACTCATAATTTCGACCACTGCAATTCGACTCACAAAAGCGCCTGGTTAAGCAGGACACTTGCATTGTCCTTCTTTTGTGTCACCGTTGAGTGACAGCTCTTGTAAGGACGGCAACCCTGCTCTGGTATCCGGATCGGCTCACCCACGACTTTGATTACATTGCCTCCGGGATTCTCTCGTCGAGAATTTTGGTCCTTGGTTTTACGCACTGATTTTACGGTGACGTCACAAATGAAGAGAGCGCGGACAGTTCTGTATAATAATGTCCTATTAAAACGAGTAAAAGTTTGGAGGACACTTAAGCTTCGCCTTTAAGAGTGGAACTCGATAGCATTCAAAGATCCCTGAATGCTTTTCAGGCTTCCCGGCAGCTGCAGCTTTCTTTTTTTTTTCCACCTTCGCCTCTACGCGCCGCTACCGTTTTACGCTGCCGAGGAGGCGAGCGCCATCTGGATGGGGTTTTCGCAAGTAACCTACCCGATCGCGCCGCTGTTGGTACGGTAGAAATGCTGGAAAGGGGTTTGTGTTTGACTTTCCTCGTAGCAGAATTAAGTTTTCTCTTACATTAAAATTACAATCCGACGCTATCATGTCTGTAGGTTGTGGTCAAGTCGTACTTTACGATTTTCTGACGGATATTACTTTGAGAAATTCAATTTTTGTTCACTAACACCTTGCGCCGCATGGAGGGCCTGCGCGGTCGGGGTGGTTCGGGATGATTTTCTCCGGGACGGACGCCGGCGCTTAGCCGACACCGACGCCGGATTTTCTGCGACACGGGGCCCTTAACGCTGCCGCGTTAACAACGGTTGTGTTATTCACGCGCGTGAAACTGCGGAGCTTGTGGCCATGGGAAAACCAGTCATGCCCCTAGGGAACGTCATGCCTTTCTCCACGGCACTGGTTTTCATGACCTTGTAGACGTTATAATTACTTTTTATTGATATTTTTGCTGCTCCTTTCAACTCTTGTATCCGAGTGCCGCTTCTCCCACGAACAATGCTGGTCATCTAGTCGACGAAACGATACGAAACCATACACATGTCCGAATAGCACGGAATAGCGCGCGGCAGCGGCTGGACAAAACGGGTTCGGTCCTCGTCGAAAACACACATTTCGACACCATTCAAGCGCCGACAGAACAGGAAATAACTCCTGACACCCCGTCTTCATCGCGTCTCGGTTCTGCACAATGTGGCCCGGGTCCGTTTCCATTTTTTTTTTTCGCGTACACCGGTGTTTGCCGTGTTTTCTCGAACATTGGTCGATCTGTCGTTATGGGAGATATGTTCCGAAAGTTGCGGGTGGTTGACTCACATTCCCAATCAAAGACGATCTACTGCGTACGTGCGCGTGCATTGAAATCTGATTTTTTTTCTTGCTGTGAGGATTAATGTGGCGCCATCGTTTTATCCATTCAGTTATTTGGTGAGGACAGTCGGCGACATTTATAGCCGATGATTTCAAATTTCAGACGAATGAATGAATGAATGAATGAATGAAGGAATCAATCAATCAATCAATCAATCAATCAATCATAAATTACAATTAAAAGTCAGGCTTTTCCATCAGTTTGTCCATTCTGCAGTTGTCTGTTGCGGACAGTCGGCGACATTTGTTGTCGATGAGTTCAAATTTCAGCACGATGAATGACTGAATGAATGAATGAATGAATGAATGAATCAATCAATCAATCAATCAATCAATCATAACTTTTAATTAAATTCCGGGCTTTTACGGGCCAGAACCACGATCTTATGAGGCCTGCTGTAGTGGGGGGAACTCCCCGATTAATTTTGACCACCTGGGGCTCGGTAACGGCCACTTAAATCTAAATAAATGACTGTTTGTGCATTTCGCTCCCATTAAAATGCGGCGGCCATTGAATCCGCGTCCTCGAGCTGCGCAGCGCGATGCCACACCCGCTAAGAATGACACCAGTGTCGAGATATTAATGCCCGAACTTTGCGGTGAAATGCATTGGCATTCGAGTTACTTTCTTAACAAAACGTCGTGTCATGCCTTTAAGCACAAAAGTAACTGGAACGCCAATGCATTTCACCGCAAAGTTCGGGAATTATTATCTCGAAACTGGCGTCATCCTGAGAATTCGTTTCAAGTGGATCCGCCTTGCGAACTCGACGGCTAGAATTTGTAAATTGCAATACGGGCCATAGAATAATTAGTTTAAAACTTAATTAGTGAATTTTTGTTAATTAGTCGATTATGCATTTCAATTTTTAGTGCAAGTAATGTCCACTTATTCGAGTAGACCAGCTCATGAACTATATAATTGTGCTATCTGCCACAGGCTACCTTTAAAAATATTCGGAAGTGTTCGCTGAAACACCCGGTATGTTACCCGCCACGGGCATGGATGCGCCCGAATGTGAAGCAGTGACGACTATTCACTTCGTTCAAGGAATAAAGAAGTCAACTTCATTCGTTCTGCTTTGCCGATTCAACACAAGGAATGTCGTCACATACACATGACATCCGCATATAATCCATACACGTAACGCAAACATGGTAGATACATGACGTGACCAAGTATTTGCATCGATTCAGCCTCACACAATGTCAACACATTGTGCGCTTACACAAGCATCTTCAGGTCCACCGATCCCGGCAGTGCTGGGATCCCCATACTTTCTTCAATAATCTTTTAATATTTATTAATAATCAATATAGCTTTTTGCTACAAAACGGATAGCAATGGAGGTGCCGAGAGATTCCTCAGTCTCTCCGCAGGAACACATTTAGAAATCCTTATAAACAGAGCAGTGAACACTTTTGTCGTTTTTAGTGTAGCTGTGTGATCCTATACGGAAACGCACGTTTTATTTCTTTCATTTTTTTTCTCCTTACCTTACCATGACTCGCAACCTGCGGAAGGCGGAATAGAGTCTAATAAGACATGATAACTAGCGTTATAACAATTAAGACAGGGACGAAAGAAGCACGGGACCACGCTATAGTCTCGCCTTCATTAGTCGCTGTCTTGTTACTCTAGTTATCATGCCTTATTGTGCTCGTTACCAACTATATCCCAACTTCCTGCCTTAACTAGGAATAGAGTCACCAGAAGACGTTCTGTAGGGGCAGCCCTCTGCAGATTCTTACCAGCAAAGGTGAAGCGATCGCTTGCCCCTACTTCACCCTCGAAAGCATGCTGAACTACACGGAGAACAGTCGCAACTCAGCTGCTCTTGATCTGTTAATGTGAATTTTAGACTAACTGGAAAATAGTGGAATGTTGTTTCGGGCTAAAATATTGCCGTAGGCTGTGTACTGGTACCCTCATCTCCCATACAATTGCCGAGCCCTTCGAGCTTGAACCTAAAAAGCAGCGACACAGACAGGCACATCGGGAAGCATCTGTACGGAAAAATTGGCATTGGAAGTGCGACGAAAACGCTTCCTGTTCTCAGCCAAAGGCCAACGTTAATCGATTCCCCTGGTAAGATGGCGGCGGTCGGCCTCACCTTCAGGACATCATCTCCACTCGGGAAGAAAGTCGCCACACATTCGCGGCCGACATATGTGGGAATAAACGCGGTATGCTTTCTCGGACAGCGACGCGGACAACCGTCAGGTAGCAGCCCTTGAGACCTGCAGGAGTCTTTGCAGCCGTGGCACCAAAAAACAAAAAAATAAATAAATTAAAAATCCATTGTGTCTGTCGCCGCTAGCAAGCTGTAAGCCAACCACACGTTCTTTACCCCTTACTTTGTCTCTATGTTTTATCCTTTCACAGCTTCCAGCTCACACTCGCCTCCGCACCACGAGGGTCGGGTGTCGGTCGGTCGGTCGGTCTCGCAAGCGACCAGCACGCTTCGATAACCCGACTGATTGATAGTTGTTCTCGGCGACGCGGAACGTGCCGAATAGGGCGAGAGTTTTTATTTATTAACTTTTTTTTCCACTGCTCCGAACCTGGTGGACTTCGTCGGCCGTTACGTTCACTTTTTTGTTAGCTGCTGATCGAGCCTTGGAAGACTGGGACGTTTCTCAGTGTATTTAAAGCATGATCACGTGGTGCACAACTAAATTCGGCCAGTACGGTTAAAACATGTCGGACAGTGCACTGCACTTTAAGGCAGCACCGCGGACTTAGATGACAAATTCCCGAGCTCAATGATGATTGTTGCGTAGTAGCTGCGCACGGATAGGAAAATAGGCTGTATAAGAGCCGGATATCCCAATTAATACGCATTTGTTGAAACTGTAACTTCCCTTTCCCCAAATTATTATTATTATTATTATTATTATTATTATTATTATTATTATTATTATTATTATTATTATTATTATTATTATTATTATTATTATTATTTGTTTTGAAAACATATACACACATGACAGGAAAGTGAAAGCGAGGAGCAGGCTGGCAACTACCACCGGAAAAGGCCCAGCGACTGTCTACTCTTCAGAAGGGAGGAGACATAAACATTGAAATCGAAGATAGGAAGAAATGGAACAAAGAGGAAAGAAAGAGCAAGATAACAAATCACAAAGACTAAAGCAGAACACGCAGTACAAGGCACACACAGTATGGCCGGTCACTGCAGGTCACGCTACTAAAGAAATTTAAATAGAAGAAATAGTGCCTGAGTTACAGTGAACTTCAGTTAGTTAATTCTAGGAAAGTAAGTGATGCTCTAGAAATTATTGGTGCTTTCGAGTCGAATTCAAGACGTATGTTCTTTTTTTTTAAATACGGGCTTCAGATTTCGAATCGAATGCACAATATTTTTTTTTGCTATAAAAAGGGAACGTAAAGATGAATGGTATAACACCAATAAGCAAACAAACAAATAAGCAAAATATGTGATAAACTTTCTTCAGTTTAGGCCAATGCTACGTTATTTAGAAGTTTTCTCAACTATAGCCCACTCTTAAACATGAAATAAAATAAAATTGGACTCGTCACCTCAGTTCCCAGTTAGCAAACAATGGGCACTTCAAGAAGTCGGTATACCATATGCATGGCCCTTTTTCCAAGTCAAGAGAGAAATTTCTTGTCCGTCGACTGCGTCTTTCGCCGCGTCTTATCTCTCTCACTTCTTTATATTACTCCTTTCCCTTCCACCAGTGGAGGGTAGCCAACCAGACTCTTTTCTGGTTAAAATCCTTGCCTTCTATCTTTCTTTTCTCCATATCTCGTCTACACGGAATGCGACGACAGCGCCGCCACATCCTTCGTGCCATAACGCCCTTCGTGACGTGGAAAGAGGACACATAATGCAGCTTTCATCCCGCTATTCTCCCCATTTAGGTACATTTTGGTATGTACTGATGTGTCAATATTCTGATATCAACCAATCTAATATATATATATATATAGTAACCTGCGTTCTCCACTGACCATATGCCAAATCTGGTGCGTTGGCCGATGGTGCAGTGCTTCATCCAGCATTGCAGTGACGTAAAGTCCCCGGATTTGTGTAGACATTGTCCCTTTGTCTTCGAACAACCTTCTCGTTATATTTTTTAGCCTAGCACTGCCATCTCAAATTTGCCGCATGGCAATGATTTACCCTCTGATTTCTACCATCGCGTTGCTTCCTGAGCATTAGAGAAAAATAAAAGCAATCTTTAAAGTATTTACTTTAAACTATATACACGCATACTCACAAGTGTCAAGACTGATACTTACGCAGACGAAATTTCTTTTGTATTTCGTTTTACAATACTGCAGACCACTGTGTGGTCCAAGCAAAGGGGACCATACAAAATGCACAGTAACAAGATAAGACAACCCAGAAATGAGGAAAGGAAAAAAAATAGGAAGGAAGAAAGTGAGACAACAGAACAATACACGTAGAAATCTGCAGTCTTGAGAGTAACACTGCAATCTACGAACATAATCATTTTCACCTAATTACACGCGCAAGCATGTGGTCCACTCGGCAACAGTTAAAGGAAAAATCTATATTTAAATGTATTTCACCTAGCAAAAATTGGAGCCAGCGATGCTTTGCGAGTGCGCCTGGTTTCCCATGTGCTGTGAGGCCTAACACATTTGACAAGTCTAAGGCAACATTCCCTGTAAGACAGTTAAACAAAAACGACAACTTGCGCAACAGGACGAAGTCATGGCCACAGTAAGGGACTCCGTCGTTCTAAAGAATACTGTGCGACTAGCACGCGCCACAACTGAACCAGAACGAAGAGTAAAAGAAGTTGTACTTTCTTAACGAAGGAAAAGTCCATGCACTGTAAGATTCCCATAGTAATTGAACAACCACATCGCCAGATTGTACAGCGAAGCTCTCTATGGCGAGGATCCCGGTATTTCTTCATGGCGTAACGTCGGCAGAAAGCTCATCATCAATGGCTCCCACCCCCGTATACAATGGCTCATACCCCCATAAGGCAGAGGCTACAAGCACTCAGCAGGTTGAAAGCGAGCAGGGCATACATTCTTTGGAATCACGCATGCAACACACAGAACAGCACAAGTTTCAATAAAGAACAAGCTCAAAACAAGCATGCGAATCGGATAATTGATGATAAGGGGGTTCCGATAACAATGCGTAGACCGTAGCGCTCCCCGCGTGTACGTTTCCCGGTAAAGATTAGTGTTGCGCAAGCTGCCGCGGCGACGGCAGCTTGCGACGTGGGGAGTGACGTCCCTAGCCTTTCGTGTATAAAAGAACCAGCCTGGCAACTGATTTCGATGTTGTTGCAGCACCGCTATGGGCGGCCGCGTGCTGTCAAAATTACCATTACTCCCATTACTGCTATTACTCTAAAGGAGCATTACTACGATTACTCTAAATCATTAGACATGGCATACCCCCCTCAGCAGTTGTAGTGGCCGGTTTCAGCAGCTTCGCGGGAACTTTCGCCTGGCCGATATGTCGAGTCAATTTTGTTTATGGTAATCTCTTCACGAAACGCTACGTAATATAGGGTAACTCCATGTGGTTTCCCCGTTGTATACTGACACGCGGGAATCCGCCTCCAGTTGACGCAGTATTCTTGGAACTACACTATATTCAAAGCCCCATTTTGAATTCTGACGCATTGAAAGCGAAATCTTATCGCATTACTATCCCACTCTCACAGGCTTTATCGCAACCAATCGTATTTTTTTTATTACTTTCACATCAAACCCACAGATCATAAGTTTCCACGCTTGAATCACGCGTTCAAAGTCCATAGCCCAATGTCCGCTCGCACTAAGGCTTCTTTCGTAATTCACCACTGTTTCTTGAAACTTACCAGTGGAACGAATTGCCGATCGACACCGTGACTCTGGGTGATCACTATTCATCTTAAATACATGACGAACGTCACTATTCATCTTAAAATACATGACGAACGTAGAATTCTAATTTTTTACCTATGTCAAACTTGCGCTGGCTGTTCTATTGCACGTTGCTCATTATTAGGTTATGAACGAAGCCCCTGCATTGCTGGAGCCGGCCCCTATGTAATGCCAGCAAGTTCCGTTAGGTATGCATGAATAAATGAATGATTAATAAGTATTATTAATGAAACTTGACGGCGAAAATGCAAGGTCACTTCTCACGTAGGGATAAGTACTTTCTAATATGAAATTATCTCGATTGTCAGCGTAATATTATTTCGTGTCCGATGTCCAGCAACAGTGTACTGAAGCACCTGCAATCTCTTCGTATCAACCTTACCACTTATTCATGCGGACATACCAACAAGCTCAAATCACAACACTTATTCCTGGTATTTCCTCTTCCGGCTGCCAGAATGCCAGAACGACTTTTCATTAGAGGTCACTGCAGTACAAAAAAGCAAGAAAAAACAAAAAGAGATCCCAGGCGTGGTCAAGGTTCGCCTAAGGCTTCTGTTGCAAAACAGCGACTATTGCACAGCGTATCGTCTTATTTTCTTTTCGTTTTTTTCTCGTAGCACCATTGTTATTATTTCTCGATATAGCGCACGACATCCCAGGACAAGGCTTCAGGGGGCTGCATGTCAACCGCGCCGCGACATCTTAATTGTGCCTGCGTACGCCATACTTTTCCACCAGGGACGGGCGAGTACGTCCGAAATTCCGCAGATTCAGCGAAGCAGAGCAGAAGTAACTTCTGTCTCCACAACTGTCTTCTGTCGCAATTTTCTTCAGCTGCGAGCAGACGTCACCCCACCGCTGCATACAATTTTCTTTCTTTCTTTCTTGTTGTTCTCCCTCTTCTTTTTTTTTCATTCTCCGAATTATGCTGTCAAGATCGCGCCACCAAATTCACCGAAAATTCATGTTTGCTGGCTTTCGAGAGAGTGAAGTTTATTTCTAAAACCCCAGCCCGGGTTCACTCGCTTTGTCGCACTTGTCGTCTGCTCAAGCTGGGGTGTGTGACGTAGTCGGGGTAGGAGTCTGCCAGCATCTCTTCAATGAAGGGGATATTCTGTAAGTGCTCACCTAGTAGACATATCCATTTCGTCTGCTGCTGAATTTCTGATTGGCTGGGCTGGGGCACATGTCAGAAGGAGGCGGGAGCAACCAGCCAATCAGAACTCCAGCAGCGGACGAAATGGACACGTCCACTAGGTGGACACTCGCAGAACATCCACTGGCTGTACAGGTGAGGCGAGATTTTTCTCGTTCTGTTATATGAGACGGGGGCGTGCTTTGCAGCATTTCTTGCGCGGGCGTATCGATGAATGCACTGCGTGTATACGACCAGTTTTATTTACCTGCTGCGTACCTGGGCCACAATTTTCTCGCACTGCGGCAATCACGGTAATCAAGGATGCAAAGAAGGCGGATTCGCGGCTCACCTTCGATGCCGAGTGGCGAAGACAGCTCGTGACGTGGACTCGGGTGGCGCGAAACTTCTGGTCTGAATTGACACGACGAGGCAGGAAATGTACGGGCCGAAGGAATAGCGGGGTCACGGAAATTTCTATGACGGGTAGGTCAAGGGAGACGTCTTCGTATGCAGTTCGATCGCTCTTGTGTACAGGGACGACTCGATGGCAACCGACCCGCTTATTATATGTCACGCCTTTCAGGCAACGGCGACAAAACACCGAGTATGTCGCGTTGTTTTACCTTCTTCTAATTCTTCTTTTTTTCTTTCTTTTTTTTTGTACGACTTTCATTTCGAGATTCAGTTGGTCTCCCTACGCGGCCATTGGGTTGTTGTTCTGGTGCGATCGCGTCGGCGTTTTTTTTTTTAGGTCATGTAATATACGTCCTCGTCGTAGCAATCACTTCATTCGAATCTTTATAAATTATTAGTATTCCATCTGACTAAATAAGGTTATATTGTCAAATCTTGGCGGCAAGACATTGCCGGGTTCTTTGGCTGTTGTGTAGGTCGGTTCAAAGTGTCGGTCGATCTCAGCCGAAACTTTCAACTTCATCATCATCATCTACTACTACTACTACTACTACTACTACTACTACTACTACTACTACTACTACTACTACTACTACTACTACTACTACTACTACTACTAAGTACTAAGTACTAACTACTACTACTACTACTACTGCTACTACTTCTTCGCTAAATTCCGTTTTGTTCGACGTTCTTTCATGCCTTCAGCTTAGTGCCAATATTCTTCAATATATTGACAGTGGAACCACGGCCCGAAGCGCAAGGTGGCCCGATCAACGAAGGTGTGGCTGCCTTTTGATATTAGTAGTATAAAAGTTCCGGTACACAGTAAACATCTTCTGCACTTGAAGGCCCCGAAAAAAAAACGGTTATTATACCGTCCCTCACGTCTTCCTCGTTCTCTTCTTCCTTTCCCATTGTCCTCATCGTCAGCTGTTCCGCCAGAATCACTCTAATTAGTTCCTTTGAAAAACACAAATTGTGAAATTAAATTTCGTAACATTTTTCTGAATATGCGGGAGCATATGGAAGTCTGAATGGCCTGCTCAGGGTGATTTAGGGGGGGGGGGGGGGGGGGGACTGACTAACGGCTGTCCTGACCAAGTACTGCCTCAGCACAACTGATCACTCGTCAACTGACTTGAAATCCTGACCAAAACGACATCATGGTATTGAGTGTATTAGGTGCAGTTCGGCAACGCCACCTATCTCTCCCTAGCAAAGAACTTGTGGCTGCACACTTATTGATTAAAATTTTCCTATAAATAAATTAATAATTAATTAATTGTATTCATTCATTCCGACTATAATCCCCGAGTTCGACTTCACAAGGCCTGTTGTTCGTCATAGCTTCTTGTCATAAATCAGCTGGCTTCACTAGTGCTATGTCTTCGTTATAACAAATGAGACCGGTGTCTGTTTTTGCGACGCCGGTCGTAAAATTGCCTCGTAACAACGGTCCCAGGTTTATAAACGCGCTTTATACAGCCACCCGGCTTCACAACTGCGCATCTGAGTGGGCGGGTCGAATGCCAAAAACCCCTTCCCAATGTGTTAATTGTGGTGTCGATCGACGCACAACTGATGTTTATTCCTGTCGCACTTTGGCAGCACACTAGCTCTCGTATATATTTTCTCAGAGTAGAGGCTGTAAAAAGCGTCTTAATGCGCTCAGCGACCACGTAGTTAGAAAATAAATTTTAGTTCATTTCTAAATATCTGCCGGTGGTACACTCCACCCTCAAACGGACGCTTAAAACGAGGAACGAGGTGAAGAAGGGAGACAGGACAAGTGCGCCTGCTACATTTTAGCGTTAGCGGCAATAGCAGCTGCATTATACCAGGGTAACAAGAGCTGAGATCTCGCAGCGTTTAAGGTCTCACTCATTTTCTTGATCCCACCCCACCACCTCCTCTTTACGCTACTATACTATCTCTTCCACTCCTGCCAACTGCATTTTATTTCCCTCTCACGCTATATTCTACTTCACTCTGCTCCGCTCTACAGCATTCTGTACCATTCAATATGGGCCACTATACCCACTATACTCTGCTTTCTGTTCATTTTGCTGTAATTAATTCCTCCCTAGTCTATACTCTGCTCTGATTCGCTTCCACGTACTGCATTCTATTCCACTCTACGTTACTACACTCCAATCTGTTGCGTTCCAGTCCCTTTTACAGCATTTTGTTCTACTCCTATGCTACTTCACATTACTGCATTATAGTCAATTCTAAATTACGTTACTCCACTGTGCTACACTTCGCTGTACTCCACTCCTCACTAATAGTCTATACACCACTCCGCTCCGCTTCTCTGTTCTACATTCCATTCCACGCCACTCTACTCCGCTCTACTCTGCACTAGTGCACTCCGATGACATCACAACCCAATGCAGTCTACCTGTAACCGAGATATACATTACTCGATCGCCTCCACTTGTCCGCTCCAGCTTTACACAACCCCCGGACGGCAGTCAGACTTATCTCTTTCTTATCAAAGACACAGCTATAACGCCGCCCGCCCGTATATGTGACAGCCCTTGTCATGTCGTGGCCCCACATTTTCTCCTCCACCCCTTTCTTGTTAACTCTGCGCCCTCTCAGTCTCGACGCCGTGCGTTCGTCGTCTTCTTCGGCGCAGAGCATTCCCACGCGATGCAGAGAAGCACCGAGGCGATAGACCCGCGAAAAAAAAAATTAAGACAGGAAAGCGAACCAAAATAGCCGCGAAGGAAAACAACGCTACGCGCTCCCCTCTGCCTGCATGCCCGAGCAGGCATCCACGCGCCCAGCATTCCATCGTTTGATGGGGTCCCCTATCGTAGGCGCCGCGCTGGTCGCAGCCGACGGCAAGTGCGTGAGGTTGTGTCTATATACAGCGGGAGCTACGGTGCTCACACCGAGTCTTCGAGGGTCGAGAGGACTGGCCGAAGTCCCTCCCGCGCCATCACATTGCTCTCTCTCGCTTTCTCTTAAACCAATGCGTGACGCTTTGCCTATTGCTTCTTATCGCGCCATCTTCCTTCCATTTTCAATCACGCAGCATACAAGAAGAGCGGTATCTATAAAACCTCGTGGCCTTGCCCGCAAGTTCTGTTACGTCACAGTGCCCCCTTCACCTCGTATATCTATTATATCGTCCCTTATGTTGAACTGGACTACCGTATTGGTTTACACCACGGTCCTTCCTACGTGTGCGTAGGACCATTTTCCTGAAACGTCGTCGTAGAAGGGCTATGCGACACTGAGTTTGACGGAACGGGAGGAACTCGGACTAAGCTAAGTCGGTAGAAATTAAAGCGTTTCGCTTGACTGTGATGTTGTTGGGCCAGAAAGGATTAGGGTCGTCTTAACTACGCGTGAATGGGGCGCCAACTAAGTTCGTGCTTTGCGTCACAGGCACACTATTTTTGCATATAGCAAAGACGCTGCTATTGCAAGAGGCAAAGTGTGATTGCATAGAGCCATGTGGCGAATCTCGCTGTTCATGCGAACCCTAATTTCGGCATGTTCGTGTATAGTAATTGATACACAAACCTATGGGGCCCCGAACTTCGGCTTAAGTATTCATGCTCGTGGAATATTGTTGCCCAAAACTATTAGGCCCTGAAGTTTCGGGTAAATATTCATGCTCATGGCTCATTGGTGCTCAAACCGATTGGGCCCCGAATTTTGAAGTAACTATTTATAGTCATGGCTCATTAATGCCCAAACGTATGCGGTAACTACTCGCACTCATGGCTCATTGGTGCCTTAGCCTATATATGGGTGCCTTTATTTTGGGGTAGCTATTCGTGCTCATGGCTCATTCGTGCCCAAACCGATGGGGCCCCGAAATTTGGGATAAATACACTTGCTGCATGGGTTATCGGTGCCCATACCTATGGGTCCGCGAACTCTGAAGTAACTATTCGTGCTCAGGGCTCATTGGTGCCCAAGCTTGAGTGGCCAAGAACATTGGGGTAACCATACTCTAAAGCTATAGAAGGCTCAGTAGGAAATTATTCCCCATAATACATGGAAGTGTGCGTCGTTGTGTGCGTCGTTCGGATGTACAGCTACTGAGCAAGCTTTCTGAAAGTGGTAATAGAGGAAAAGGCTCCAACACTTCGTGGCAGGTCAACGAGCAAACTAAGTCGACGAAAGAAAGGATGCTGACAGTTTTCTCGCGATTACACACCAATGGTGTCGACCTGCATGATCAATCACACAGCCACACACGTACAAGGCCGAAGAACAGACGAAGAGCGTTAAACTGCGTGGAACGCGCGAATTGATCCTGGCAAAGAATTCAATGCGCGGAGGAGCATGCATTGATCACGACGAAAGAAGCGATGCTCATACGTTATAAGTTACTTCTGGAGGAGCTTGGCTGTCACCCTCACACAAGCAAACCTGCGGCTTTCCCACCGCCCTGGAGCGTCCTCCCCGC